>NW_006238948.1:1193226-1206055 GCF_000226075.1 Solanum tuberosum | reverse complement strand
GTCTATCTATCACAGCTTTCAACCTTTCTGTGAGAACTTTGGAGAGTATTTTGTAAATGCTCCCTATGAGGCTAATTGGTCTGTAGTCCCTTAACTCATTGGCTCCTTTTTTCTTTGGAATGAGTGCAATGAAGGTAGCGTTGAAACTCTTCTCGAAGACTTCTTGCTCATAAAAGTTTTGAAATGTGTCCATGATGTCTTTCTTCAGTACATCCCAACACTTGATGAAGAAACCCATTATGTACCCATCTGGACCAGGAGCCTTATCGGCTGCACATAGCTTTAGGCAATTTAGAACTTCATTCTCCTCAAATCTGCCTTGCAGGGACAGTTTTTCCTCTTCAGTCAACATTGGACATTCAGCATTATTATAAGGTCTCCATTGATGTGTTTCTCTATACAGGTTCTTATAATATGCTATTATCTCCCCTTCAATTCTGCTTTTCTCTTGAGTAACCTCTCCTTGTATCATGAGTTGATCTATATTGTTATATCTCCTGTGAGCATTTGCCATTTTGTGGAAGAATTTGGTGTTCTTGTCTCCCTCCTTCAACCATAGTACTCTTGATTTCTGTCTCCATGAAACTTCCTCTTTCTTGACTAGCTCTTCATACTCAAGTAAGATTGCAGCCTTTTTTGTCGTTTCCTCCACAGTGAGAGTTCTATTTACCCTTTCTGTATCTAATTCTGCTAACTGCTCTAACAATCTCCTTCTTTGACTGCCCAGATTTCCACCCTCTTCTTGTTTCCATTCCTTTAGCTTAAGTTTCAGTGCTTTAAGTTTGCATGCCAAAACATAATCAGGTCTTCCTGTGTAACTGAAGGAGCTCCACCACTCTCTAACTCTATCCACAAATCCTTCTGACTGCAGCCACCAATTTTCAAACTTGAAGTAGCTTTTATTTCTCTCCCAGCAACCAGTAATCAACGCTATTGGTAAATTTCATTTCAAAAAATTTGAAAATTCCATGCGCAAATTTCCGATCAAACGTAAACTATTTGACTCTCGAAATAAAGAAAAGTGTCACATAAATTGGGACAGAGGGAGTAATTTTTTTACAATATTCTATCATTTTAACCATTTCTTATGCAGGTGATTGAGCAGGCAGATGAACTATTTCTTGATCAATGATTAGAAACAAAGAATGCACGAAGAAGAGATCTGATTAGAAGTATGAATGCAAAGAAGTACCATAAGCCCGCCAAAAAATCCATCAAGCAAGATTCTGTTCCAACTGTCAAAGTAGGAGTGGATTGAAAAGTTGGCCTTCGCAGTGAGTGCTACTGAAGTCATTGCCATGACAAGAAAATAAAAGATAAATCCTGTCAAGCTATTAAGTCCCAGAATGCCGGCAATGACACCACCAATGATTGCCATGAATGTGCGGCTGAACAACAGAATGCTCAATATAAATGGAGATATCCAATGACAAGGAAAAAATGCTTAGAAAGACGAAAAGAACCGAATTTTACTTTTTCACATATGATCGACCGCTCGTCTCAATCATATTTTCATTCTTCCTTCGGATCCAACTGTGTGATCAAGTAATTACATTTCTTTATAGACAGTTGCAACACAGAGCTTGGATTTATTTTGTTTATCTTTCCTTTTTTTAGATATATAAGTTTATGGAGCTTGGGGTTGTTTTCTTGTAGAGGCAAAATGACAAGGATAATCCCAAGACTTGCACTAGCACTGAAAACAGGTATCAACTGTTCAATTACTCAAAAAGCTATTACATACTGATCAAAAAGAAATTATTCAAAACTAATTCATTAATTGAAACCTGAAAAGGTTAATTTGCCATTAATATGATTATAAACTGCAGTTCTTGGTTTAGGGTGTTAGGTTGTTTATTTGGTGATTGAGGTACTTGGTACTTGTAGGACTTTACTGAGGCAAAAGAATAGATATTTATAAGGACTATACGCATCTCCTCGAGCCATTACAGGAAAGCATACAGCTACACCAAGGGCAACACACTTTCTGCTCAAATGCAAGGAGTAATAGTCTTGGGTGAATGGAAGATAGGAGGAAAAATCAAGGACTGTAACCCAATTAGCCATAATACATACTAATCATACCAATGTAGAAGTGTTATCCCACAAATGAAAAGAAGTTAGCACTAAGGCTACTTTTATGAGGTATGTTATCTAATTAAACTGACATCATATTTTTTTATTCTATATCCTAGAGATGTTCCACCGAAATGATGCCTCAGTGAAGGAGTTAAAGCTACAGGTGCATATAATCCCTAATTTCAACCAGTTGTTCAGTTGGGCTAATTTCAGTGATACACAATTAAGGAGTAAGAGTTAGATTTAGGCTTCCGGAAAGTAGTTAATTCTGTTAGACAGCTAGAGTGAAAGCAGTTGGGCAGTTATAACTGATTTCTATTAGATTAGTGAATTAATAGCTGTACATTTCAGTCATTCAATAACTATATAGCATGTAATCAACTCATTGTACTATCATATATGGAAATACAGAATTCTTCTCTATTCCTAAACTACCTTCTTCTCTCTTAATTCTTCTTCTTCTTCAACTGTATTCTCGAGGTTACTCCTGAATCAGTAACTTGATCCTCGAATTCATTGAGAATTCCTGTAATCGAGTAACATTGGCATCAGAGTCATCTATCCTTGGATTTTAATGGCGAAACGAACAAGGTCTGCCGATAATTCTCCAACAGAAATGGGGACTTCGGGCCCCCAAGGCCTAGCTCAAGTGGCAAAAGGTGGAGGATTTGTGGCTTAGGTCGCAGGTTCAAGCCCCACACCATGCAAAGCGAAGCCTGGTATTTAAGTGGAGAAGGGTAGAGGGGGGGGCCCATTATCCACCGAGTTTAGAAGGTTGTGATTGGTCCAAAGAGCGGGTCACAGACGGATTTCTCGGTTATCAAAAAAAAAAAAAAAAGAAATGGGGAATTCGGCAGGGGAAGTTACAAACATGAAGAGATTGGATTAAGTGGTCATGGAATTGAAGGAACATTTGGTCAGCAATCGAGAATCTGGAAGGGAGACAACTCCTATGCAATAGGACGGTCCTTCGGCTGCAACACTTTCTGAGGAGAGAATTCACAGACCCATGAGTCCTACCAGTTACAACACTCATAATTCCAATTTTTCAAGGTGGCCGAGAATGGAAGTTTTGAGGTTTTCTGGAGAGGATTTGAGATCTTGGTTGTTCAAGATCGAGCAGTTTTTTTTTACGCAAAATGTTACTGATGAAGAGAAGGGATCACTTGCAGCCTTGCAACTGGAAGGAGAAGCTATACAGTGGCGTCTCTCTTTTATGAGATATAGCAATACTTACAACCTGCAACTTGGACCAAGAATGTGATGGCCATGGTTGAAAGATTTGGTACCGACTTCGATGACCCTATGGAGGAGATTAAAAAAGATCAAGCAGGTGGGGAGCATAAAGGAGTACCACGCTATGTTTGACAGACATCTGACTAGGGTGAAGCTTTCATAGGAAAATGCTATTAGTTGTTTCATTGGAGGGTTGAAGTATGAATTAAATATTGTTGTGAAGATAACCAATTCATATCATTGTCTCAGGCTTATAAAAGTGCAAGACTAGAGGAAGCCTATCTTGCTGCGATAAGGCAACCAACTGGACTTCAGAGTTTCAATTCCTCTAGGAGGATAAATGATCAGAGAATGCAGAGTAAACAAGGGTTATTGCCAACATCAAGCATTAGTTACTCAGGGCCACACAAAGGTGTTAATAGGAAGACCTTGAGTATGGAAGAGATGAATGATAGAAGAGCTACGGGCCTTTGTTATTTTTGTGATGAAAAATATGTTTTTGGGCACAAATGCAAGAACGTTAAGCAATTATATCTGCTGGAGATAGAAGAACAAGAAGGAATGGAGGTAGATCCAGTAATAGAGTTGGATGGGCCATTGGAGGGACAAGAACGGGAACTTGAAAATCCTTGGAGCAACTAGAAATCTCTATTCATGCCTTGAATGGTTCTTTGGGATTGAGGACATTGAAGGTCATTGGTTACCACTTAGAAAGCCATTGCACATCTTAATTGATACAGGAAGTTCACACAACTTCATTGATTGAGTTAGTCAAGCAGTTAGGGTGCCAGATCAGATCTATTCGTCCTGAAAGGGTTGCAGCAGCCATTGGAAATGATATGCAAGTAAACAAAATGTGCACCATTTCTTGGTTATTACAAGGTGCTAAGTTTTCAACTGATTTCTTGTTATTACCACTAAGTTCTTGTGGAGTGGTTTTGGGTGTTTAGTAGTTGTTGACTTTAGGAGATATCAAAATGAATTTTCGTAAGCTCACAATGGAATTTTATTACAAAGGGAAGAAGCATTGTCTTAGAGGCGCAGGGAGCCAGATTACAATGAGCTGGGAAGTTGGCTAAAATCTCAGGTAATCAGTCTCAAAAGCGCGCGAAGCGAGGCAAGGCGCACTCGCTGCACTTTTATGCTCTGAAGCGAGGCGCTGCTGAAAAAGCAAGCGCTTCAGCAGTAGAAGTGAGAAGCGGGCATAAAGAAAAGGCAACAAAAAGCTCGCTTAAATGAAAAAGGAGCTAGTTAGGGTTTTTTTTTAAAATTGTATTTTTTTTAAATTTTTGAAAATATACTTGGGCTGCTGTGACTTCCAATTGTTTTCCATCCGACTGCTGCGAGTTGCGACTTCTCTTTAGGTTAGTTCTCTTCTTCTCTTTGATCGACTACTACTCTGTTTTTTTCTATTTTTGTATGTTGGTTGCTGCTCTGTTCTATCTTTATTTTTTTTCCTTAGTTTTTTTGTTACCGAGTTACTCTTCTTTTTTTTGCTTGTAGTAAGCTGTATTTTCTTATTCAATGTCACAAAAAAGGGATCCGACTTGGGCGTATGAAACTCCTATGGGCAGTAACACAAAAGTCAAATGTGTCTTTTGTGATATGACATACAATGGCGGAATATTTCCTCACAAAAAGCATCTTATTGGTGGTTATAGAGATGTAAAAGTATGTCCGAAGGTCCCGGATAGTGTGAAGGAAGAGATCAAAGAGTATTTGCTGGAAAAAAAATGAGTTTAAAACTCAAATGAACCATGAAGCATCCATGGTTAATGTTCTTGATGATGATGAAGTTGAAGTGAATATGCCAATGGGCCTCCCTCAAAATGTCAAAAAGAAGTCTTCAAGTAGTGAGAGTGGGTCATCCACCAATAGCAATGTCAAGGGTCCTATAAATCTCTATTTCTCGCAAAAACCAAATGAAAACAGAAAATGTGGGCCTATTGATTTAGAATCTTCTAGGAAGATTTTAAGGGATCCTGGTATATCTACTTTTGCTAGCTGAATGTATTATGCAGGACTTCCTTTCAATTGTGTTAATTACACCGAGAGTTTTGGTGAATTCATTGAGGCAGTCGGCCAATATGGTCCTAGAATGAAGCCCCCCCACCTATCATGAGGTAAGAGTTCCTTTTCTAAAAAAGGAGGTGGAAAAGACAAACAAGATTGTAGAAGAACATGAGGTTCAATGGAAAACGTATGGTTGTTCCATTATGATGGATAAATGGACAACAAGAAATGGAAAAATGGTCATTAATGTTTGGTGAATTCGCCAAGAGGGAGTGTGTTCCTTGAATCTTATGATGCTAGAAACTCTTCTACTGATTCTAATAAGATGTTTAACTTGTTGAGAATACTATCTTGAAGATAGGCAAGAAAAATGTGGTACCAGTTGTGACTGATAATGCAAGTCACCCGCTTTTTTGTTCTCACTTGCATTATCAGCCACAACTTGTACCACATTTTCCTTGCCTATCTTCAAGATAGTCTTCTCAAACAAGTTAAACATCTTATTATAATCAGTAGAAAAGTCACTCCCATCATAAGATTCAAGGAACACACTCCCTCTTGGAGAATTCACCAAAACACTAATGACCATTTCCCATTTCTTGTTGTCCATTTATCCATCACAATGGAACAGCCATACATTTTCCATTGAACCTTGTATTCTTCTACAATCTTGTTTGTCTTTTACACCTTTTTAAGAAAATGAACTCTTACCTCACGATAGGTGGGGGGCTTCATTCTAGGGCCATATTGTCCTATTGCCACAATGAATTCACCAAAACTCTCGTTGTAATTAACACAATTGAAAGGAAGCCCTGCATCATACATCCACCTAGCAAAAGCAGATACAGCATGATCCCTTAAAATCTTCTTAGAAGCCTCTAAATCAATAGGTCCACCTTTTCTCTTTTCATTTGGTTTTTGCGAGAAATAGAAATTTGTAGGACCCTTGACATTACTATTGGTGGATAACCCACTCCCACTACTTGGAGGCTTCTTTAGACATTTTGAGGGAGGCCCAATCGACATATTCACTTCAACTTCATCATCATCCATTTCATCATCATCAACAAGATTAACCATGGATGCTTCATGGTTCATTTGAGTTTAAACTCATTTTTTTCAACAAATACTCTTTGATCTCTTCCTTCACACTATCCAGGACCTTCAGACATACTTTTACATCTCTATAACCACCAATAAGATGCTTTTTGTGACGAAATATTCCACCATTGTATGTCACATCACAAAAGATACATTTGACTTTTGTGATACTTCCCATAGGAGTTCCATACGCCCAAGCAGGATCCCTTTTTTGTGACATTGAATAAGAAAATATAACTTTACTACAAGCAAAAAAAAGAAGAGTAACTCAGTAACAAAACAGCAAATAAAGTAAGGAAAAAATATAAAGATAGAACAGAGCAGCAACCAGAATACAAAAATAGAAAAAAAAACAGAGTAGTAGTGACCAAAGAGAAGAAGAGAAAAAAACAGAGCAGCACTGCACTGCAGCAGTCAACAACCTCACAGCAGTCGCAGCCGGAAGAGAAGAAGAGAAGAGAAGAGAACTAACCTCGGAGCAGTCGGAGGGAAATAATTGGAAGTCGCAGAAGTCGAAGCAGCCCAGTATATTTTCAAAAAATTTTAAGAAACTTACAATTTTTTATAAAAAAAACGCCTAATTTGTGCTTTTTTCATTTAAGCGCACTTGTTCTCACCTTTTCTTTAAGCACGCTTCTCGTTTCAGCAGTTGAAGCACTCGCTTTTTAATCATCGCCTCGCTTCAGAGCATAAAGATATAAAGATATAGTGAGTGCGCCTCGCCTCACTTCGCGCCTAAAGCGCGCTTTTTGTCGTTTTTCACAACATTGGTACCCTCTGTGAAGAAGGATATCATTGAAGGGTTAGTACAACAAATGCTAGATCAAGGGATAATTCAGTCTAGTTGTAGCTCATTTGCTGCCCTTGTGGTTTTGGTTGGAAAAAAAGATGGCTCTTGGAGGATGTGTGTGGATTATCGAGACTTAAACAAATACATTGTAAAGAATAAATTTCCTATACCTATTGTAGAGGATTTATTAGATGAGCTTGGAGGATGTAAAATTTATTCTAAAATTGACGTGAGATCAGGTTATCACCAACTGAGAATGGCAGTAGAAGACATACCAAAAACTTATACCATTTGATTACACTATTGAGTAAAAAGGAGGACTTGAGAACTAAGTGGCAGATGCACATTCAAGAGTCACTGGGCTGACTTATTGGCTCTAGTCATTTCTCCTACCAAACTGGTCTTTTTCAGGCTATTGAAAAATTACAAGCAAACCCTAATACTCAGGCATTTCACTTGGATGCAAGGTCAATTGCAGAGAGGGAAAACTAGTCATTGGAAAAGTGCAAAGTTTAAGGACTGACATTACGACTTTATGACATGCTAGTCCACATGGGGGTCATTCAGGTGTTGAAGCTACTCTCAAAAGACTACTGACATTGTTCTATTGGAAAAATATGAGAAAGGAGGTGAAGGAATTTATACAAAAGTGTGATGTGTGCCAGAGAAACAAATCAAACTTAGCTGCTTACCCTGGCCTCCTACAACCATTGCCAATTTCTGACATAGTTTGGTCTCAAATGGATTTTATTGATGGTCTACCTAAGTCACAGGGTTATGAAGTAATCTTGGTGGTAGTGGATAGACTCAGCAAATATGGCCATTTCCTTCCACTCAAACACCCTTATACAGCTCAATTAGTTGCTAAGGTGTTTTTGGACACAATTGTTAGACTGCATGTATTGCCTGATGCTATTACTAGTGATAGAGATGTTGTCTTCTTGAGTTCCTTTTGGCAAGAACTTTTTACATTTTACATTGCAAGAAGTTCTCTTGCATACTTCTACAGTATATCACCCTTAGTGCGATGGCCAAACTGAGGTACTCAAAAGATGCCTAGAGACCTACCTGAGGTGTTATTGCAATGATGATGCTTCCAATTGGTTTTCTTACTTGCCAAGGGCTGAGTGTTGGTATAATACATGTCATCATTCAACAATTCAGACAACTCCTTATGAAGCTCTATATGGTAGACCTCCCACGTTGCACTCTCTTATCTACTAGGTGAATCAGCTTCTGCTGAAGTTGATGGTACATTGGTAAATAAAGAGCTTAGACTTCAACTAAAACATCACTTAAGGAGGGCTCAGCTCAGAATGAATCAACAAGCTGACTCTCATAGAAGTGATAGACATTTTGATGTAGGGGATTGGGTGTATTTCAAAGTTCAGCCTTACAAGCAAGCCACAATTTCTAACCATTTGTCCCACAAGTTAGTTGCCATGTATATGGCCCATTCCAGAAGAGTTGGTCCAGTAGCTTACACTCTCTAGTTGCCTACTTCTGTCAAAGTACATCCTACGATTCATGTGTCATTGTTAAGGAGATGCTATGAAGTGCCTTCTCAGATATCTCATCCTCCTACTATTGATTTGACCAATCCTCATTGTCCTGACCCTGAGATGGTGTTGCAAAGGACAATTGTTAAGAGGGGAAACAAGGTTGTGGCTCAATTGTTGGTTAAGTGGCTTGGACTACCTGCAGAGCTACCTGGGAGTTTGCAACTGTTTTGAAGACAAGATTTCCCTTGTTTGATCCTTGAGGACAAGGATCTTTTACTAGGAGGGAGTACTGATACACAATTAAGGAGTTAGAGTTAGATTTAGGCTTCCGGAAAGTAGTTAATTATGTTAGACAGCTACAGTGAAAGCAGTTAGGCAGTTCTAACTGATTTCTGTTAGATTACTGAATCAATAGTTGTATATCTTGGCTAGTCAATTACTATATAGCTTGTAATCAACTCATTGTACAATCATATATGGAAATACAGAATTCTTCTCTCTTCCTAAACTCTCTTCTTCTTCAACTGTATTCTCAAGGTTACTCCTGAAACAGTAACTCGATCCTCTAATTCATTGGGAATTCCTGTAATCGAGTAACAATCAGTCTCACATGACTGAGGATGAAATTCACATCGACAGTCTGTATCAATTTACGTCGAGGCTTTATTAAAATATCAGCTAAATTATTACTAGACAAAATCATCAAGAAACAGCAAGGAACGATAATTTCACTCCACCTAAATATGGTGTCAAACTAAAACCAACCTGTACAGAATAACTTTCATGTTGTTTTGCATATTCTCAGCATTGAAAGTCGGCAAATCATCCATACCGCTGCTCGACTTTTCTGTAGATCGAGAAGAATTGAACTTTGTGGTCACTCAGATTGCATTCATCAACACAACAAAATAATTTACCTACAAGATAATATAATACATAAACATTCAGATGCTCTTCCATGGAGTTCAATTCAAACTCTTTCAGTTACAATCAATTGATTGTATGATCATAATGTAAGAAATTCAAACTATCTCGGTTGGTAAAAACACTGAATTCAACCAACACAACAGAAAAAAAGGTCCTATAAATAAATAAAGTTGAAGGTTTGTTCAAAATCACAAAGCAAAAATCCCAAATTCTGTTCGCTCAAACACATAAAAACAGACAAACCAAACAAATCTGATGAAGGCTATGTAAAATGTTAATTGTGAGAAGCACCGTATTAAGAAGCAATGGCAGAATGAAGTCTGCAATAATCCTGGCTCAACCTCCTTGTACTAAATAGGGTTTATTGACAATCATTTTTTACTAATAATTATGCACATGTTTTCAAAATTTATTATTTTCTAAAAAATAATTATAATTCAATATTCCTAAATAATTAAAAATCTGTAGTTACTTTTAATTCTTAATTTGTCTAATTCACTTCAATTCTTCATTTCTTTTTGAGATGTCTCCTTACCCATTTCAGGTCAAACTAATTAGATTACAAAAAAATATTTTCAAGGAGATAACAATCACTACAATATTAGTTATTTAAATCTATTTTTGTAACTAAAAGAAATACGAAATCTTATAGTAAACAAATGATATTCTAATTGACATATTCAATCAACTGAAATATTAATTTTATTTTTAAACACTTTTAGAAAAAATTTGATAGTTTATGTTACAATTGACTCAATTGAAAAAAAGTTCAAAACAATAATCAAAAAGACCTTCCATAAAATTTAAATAATTGTAGTGTTATATAACGTACAATAATTTGTATATGTAAATTTGTGTCAATAAAATAGTACTCCCTCCGTCCCATATTATAAGTCACCTTTTCTATTTGCACTTGCATTAAGAAATAAGGTAATTTTTCTTATGCTCTTATTTAATGTTTGCTTATAACAACTTTGTAATAAATGATGAAATGTTATATTTCAAAAATATAAATGCATTTGGATGACTATTTAAATTTTACTTTTTGGAGCCAAAATTTTTTGAAATGTTAGATTTCAAAAATATAAATGCATTTGGATGACTGTTTAAATTTTACTTTTTGGAGCCAAATTTTTTCACCAATTGATCCAAAAATTTAAAAAACAAAGTTTTTTCCACCTCAATTTTCCTATATATTTTGTGTAAAATGTTTTTTTATATATAAATTCTTAAAGCAAACATGACAACATCACAAAATATTCAAATTTCATTACTTCAAATTGATCTAAATTTTCCTGCTGAATCTGATGTTATTGATAATGAAATTAGACGACAAATGAATTTTAGTTCTAGTTCGACAAATCATTTGTTTTTTTATTTAAATGGTGCATAACTCCTTTATTTGAATCTTGATTTTTCTCAATTTGGCCTTCACATGTTTTGGTTGAGTCTTCTATTTTTACATCCTTTGAACTTTTTGAAAAGTCATCTTCGTGAATAAAGAAAGTAGTTAATTAATGAATGAAGTATTCTCCCAATGAAATTAATTAATTGTAGATTTCCTAGGTTAGTCAAAGTAAATACATTTTCAAGATTAATTAATTAATCAATCAAGGGTATAATGGGAAAAATATGGTAATTTATGCATTTTTTTATTTTTATTTTTTTTCCCTCCCAAGGAGCTCCCCCACCCCTTTTGCTCCATTGGTAACTCGAACTCGCAACCTTCGAGTTGGAAGTGAGGGGTGCTTACCATCCGAGCAACTCCCTCTCGTCTGGTAATTTATGCATAAATTTTATAAAATGACATATATTGTGGTCCAACTATTTTTAGAAAGGGGTGACTTATAATATGGGACGGGAGGGAGTACAAGAAATATTATATTGTCAACTGAAAAAAAAAATATTAATTATTAAATTATGATTAGTTACCATGTATTTTCAGAATATATATATATATATAGACCACATATTCCAATGAGCCCCTCTCGGTTTCTTCTTTGGATTTCACATCTAGTTACTAGCAAAACCTAACTTAAAAATTTATTATAAATATACGATAAAGATTTAGACCCTGTTCAGTCCGTTGAAATCAAATGGGGTCAGTTTGGATGATGATTGATACGGTTGTTTCAATCCAACACAAGTAAACATAAAAAAATTAATACAAAAGATAAAAGATTCATTTATATACTAATAGGTCTGCTAAATTCAAATTGAGATTTTAAGAAGTAAAACCTAGGAAGCAAAAAAGGAAACGAATTTGTCTTTAACCCGGGCTCTCAAACACTTAGAGCCCATTTGGATTGGCTTAAAAAAGTAACTTTTAAGTTAAAAATAAAAAGTCAAACTGAAATGACTTTTAAGTCAGAAAATAAAAAGTAGAGGGAGACCTACTTTTGGTTTCTGACTTATTTTAAGTCATTTTTTACTTTGTCAAACACGTCGTAACTTATTTTAAGTCATTGTCGACTTATTTTAAGTCATTTTTTATATTTGCCAAACAAAGTCAAAAACTGACTTAAAAATAGGTTTAACCAACTTTTAAGTCAATCCAAACGGGCTCTTAGTTATGACACTGCTAATTTCTCTTCTTTCTTTTTTCATAGCAATTTTTTTTTAATGGACTCTGTTGTGGCCCTATTTGGGGGAAAATGTATCATTGAAAAACTAGTCTTCATTTTAGTTTATCTACCTTTTGTTTTTATTTAATTTTAAAGAAAATTGTTAGTTTGGACAACTAAATTTTATTAAAAGAAAATGTGAATTATATTAAATTTAAGATATAATAGTTTAAATAAATAATATTATCTAATATATTTATATTAAATATTTAAGTTTAATAAATATGAATTTAATTAAAAAAATCATTTGTTGTAAAACTTAAGAACAAAAGAATAATATAAAGATGAAGACAAGAAGAATATAAGACAAGAGGAACAATATAAGATAACTTTCTTTTTTTCAAGTGTTCACCAAATCTTCAAGTGTATACAATATGAACCCTTATGCCTCTATTTATAGTGTAACATAGAGGCATACAAAAGATTAGTCATAAACATGGCATTAACATGAATATAATGGAGGAGGTTATGGAAGTGAATGGTTACAAGAATAATGGTTATAAAGTTGGAGGTTATGGAGGTTATGGTTATCTTCATAATGGAGGAAAGTAATGGAG
>NW_006238948.1:1161753-1190937 GCF_000226075.1 Solanum tuberosum | reverse complement strand
TTATCATAATTTACTAACCATTTTAAAATAACCACAAACGAAGTTTTGTTAGTACAAATAATATATAGGATATGAAGTATACCGTGCAACCGAAAAGTTACTAGGATAATTCATAAAAATCAAGAAATACCTACCATTGATTCTTGACGGAGAATGAGCAACTCGTGCTGATAACGTGTTGTAAAACTTAAGAACAAAAGAATAATAGAAAGATGAAGACAAGAAGAATATAAGACAAGAGGAACAATATAAGATAACTTTCTTTCTTTAAATTCAAGTGTTCACCAAATCTTCAAGGGTATACAATATGAACCCTTATGCCTCTATTTATAGTATAATATAGAGGCATACAAAAGGTTAGTCATAAACATGGCATTAACATGAATATAATGGAGGAGGTATGGAAGTGAAAGGTTACAAGAATAATGGTTACAAAGTTGGAGGTTATGGAGGTTATGGTTATCTTCATAATGAAGGAAAGTAATAGAGATAATGGGTGAGAGTAACTTCTTGGTATAGTGGACATCCACACTATAATATTTTATAACATCATTAGGTTAATTTATTGTTTTGGCTATAAATGATGAGTCTGTTTTGTTTGGCCAAAGATACCATATTCTAGAGATTTAGTTTGGAGGAGAAGGTGTTGATACACAATTTTGGCATAATATTTTCAAAGTTTATACTTTTAAGTTTTAATTTCTTCGTTAAATAGTTCAAAAATATTTTATTTTTTGCAATTTTAATTTAATTTATTAATAATTTGATTTGTTAAAATATTTGAATTTTTTTCTGTTTATGTTAAATTTTACTTAGTCTTGATTGTCACTGCAGTTTTTTCCACTGTCCATTGAATATAAACAAATTATTGTTTCAGTTTTATCAAATCAAAATTTTTTTGGTTAAATTTCATTTTTACATGGCATTAAATACATTTATTTTAGCACATTCTATGAATACATTGAAACACAGATAAAGTATTTCAAACCGTCCATAAAAATATTATAATATTAGTAAGAATCTGCACAACTAAATTAAGGTAAAGAATATCAATTAATAAAATAATAATATATACAATCAGACAATTAGAAAATAGTTATGTTAAAAGGAAAGAAAATTGTAAATTTTCAAACCGTCCATAAAAATATTATAATATTAGTAAGAATCTGCACAACTAAATTAAGGTAAAGAATATCAATTAATAAAATAATAATATATACAATCAGACAATTAGAAAATAGTTATGTTAAAAGGAAAGAAAATTGTAAATTTTCAAACCGTCCATAAAAATATTATAATATTAGTAAGAATCTGCACAACTAAATTAAGGTAAAGAATATCAATTAATAAAATAATAATATATACAATCAGACAATTAGAAAATAGTTATGTTAAAAGGAAAGAAAATTGTAAATTTTCAAACCGTCCATAAAAATATTATAATATTAGTAAGAATCTGCACAACTAAATTAAGGTAAAGAATATCAATTAATAAAATAATAATATATACAATCAGACAATTAGAAAATAGTTATGTTAAAAGGAAAGAAAATTGTAAATTTTCAAACCGTCCATAAAAATATTATAATATTAGTAAGAATCTGCACAACTAAATTAAGGTAAAGAATATCAATTAATAAAATAATAATATATACAATCAGACAATTAGAAAATAGTTATGTTAAAGGAAAGAAATGTATCATCCTCAATCATGTATCAATACTATCATTAAAAAAACATGTAAAAATCTGACCGAAACTAAATAAGACAAAAATAATCATGCTATTTTACCTCATAGGAATCACATACATACAATAAAAAAGACAGTAAGACACAATTAAGGATAGAAGACCACCAAATTTACTAAAATTATATAATCAATAATCTATCAATTAAGTTGTCACAATAAAACAAAAAAAAGTTCGAGTAAATTATGCTGATCCAGCAATGTAAGAAACACACCTAATTAATTTTCTCTAGAAGTTTAAGTTAATAAATCAACCCAATTTAAAATGAGTCAACAGAATTAATTATAGGGATAATCAATGAATTTACACATCAATAATTAACAAAGAATCCACAAGTATTTGTAGAAGATTTAAAGCCGTTAGAAATGATTTCATGGAGAGCGGTCAAGGGAAGAAGCAGATTTCATTCAAACAGATGTAAATATGTGACCTTTTAACAAGAACTAAGATGCATGCATAAGCTTAGGGATTACAAAGAATCATAAACAACAATACTCATAGATCATTTTTGAGAGGAAAATTGCTACTTAATTAATAAAATACTACACATATTAAATGATTTATATAAAAATAAACACACTTAAATATTTTAAGTGTTTAAATAAATACGTAAAATAATCATTTCAAAACTTTAATTATCGATAAATAAAATAATAATAATAATAATATTTGTAAATTACGAATACTAAAATATATAATTATTTAGCCAAAAATAATTTAAACTTTAAACACGCAATAAAAGAAATAGGTTTTAAATATGTATTTAATCAAATAGCAATTTAGATAGGGTTATAGGTCGGTCAAAATTGGATATATACAATTGCCCCTTGTTTGCTTGAGAATGAAGGATGAATTATCGGGCAAACAACGTTGACTAAGTAGTTAATTTTGTCCGACTAACGAAAAGATGTTAATGGGATCACTTGAAATGACTTATGGTTGAGAAAAATGGTATAGCCGAGACTTTGGTTTTAAGTCGCCTACATATCTCTGATATTACGAGATCCAGACCGTGTGTAGTTCTAAATTTAGGAATGAACAAAGTTCCTAAAATTGAAACAACGGTATGAGATTCACACATAGGCGATATCATCTTGAATAGTTAAGATTAATGCTCGACGTGGAATGAATAGCGTAAGAAACAACTAAAGTTATGGGAGCAAAGATCGTTGTCGCGCCCCATTTTTCGCAAAACGGGTTATGGAGCACGACCTAACAACTCTTTTTTTGCTTTTGGATTGGATTGAAGAGTCGCCACCTAATGAATTAAGGCGTGTTAGGGCACCTATCTAACCTAACTAATTCTAACTTAAGGTCAACGAACCAGAGATCAGGGTAAAGGTTCAAATTACCTCGAGGGGAAGGTGTTAGGCATCCCTCGAGGTCCACAAATGTGGGTCCCGGCCGTATCTCATGCAATTTATGTAGGGTTACAAGTAGTATTTAAGGTCACTTCATTTATTGGTTATTTAAACATGTTTGCTAAGTGATAACTAATATCAAACAATTAAAATCAATTTATTTATTTATTATTTAATTAAGCATGCAAAGCTAAGTGATGACATAACATTAAATATATATATTAAACACGAAACAATTATAGAAGATAAGCGAGAAGACAGAAATTACACAATCAAATAGGATAATCAATTTTTATTTTTATTAAACTAACCCCAAATAAATATAATTATTATAAACATATAAAAAGGGAGAAGGAAAGGGAGACTCTGAAGGACTTTACGAATCAACACTCAACTTTTCTTTATTTTTTCGATAGGCTTTCGTGTAGGGACAGACAAAACCAAGGTTTGTCGCTTTAAGCCTGAGTCGATGTCATCATATCTGTAGGGCCTAACTACCCCTACCCCTCCACCACATGCATAACGTCTCTAAAAGATGCCTAACGTCCCCGCTTAAGGTCCAAGAAGAATTGAACTACTATTAGGGAGGATTTAAACTGAGATAAACTCCTAATAGGCCCACCTAGACACCAAGTCAAACAATTTGGACGAGCATTTGGCCTCTAGATTTTAATTCACATGCTGACAAACACAAATAGAGTGAAAAGGTCGCATACTAAGTGCGTGGCATACAAACACGTAAACAAGCTTCATAATAATGATAAATAATTTAACAAAGACAGTTATAACAAAATGCAAAGTTTATTTATTTTTATTAATAAAGCATGCAGGAAATATTTAATTATTAGTTGATTGATAGTGGCAAGACAATTATTCATAATGCAGAAAACTAAAATATTTTGGGGAGAATTTTATTAGGACAGTAAATTTAAAGTGACAAAATATACAGAAAAAATAGCATATTAATGCAGTAGCAGATTAGACTATTATGCGAAGTTATTTTAAGTGACAGTCGGTGTTTAGATGCGGAAAATAATTAGTACCCAATTTTAATTAGGATAAACCCATAGCAAAATGCAGAAAATTACTTTTTAAAATAGTAGCAGATTCGTTAAATTTATGTTAGGTAGCAGAAATAGTAATGTTACAGTATTTAAAGAAACAATTATAACTGAATATTATTTAACTGTTTAACATGCTGAAGCCAGTGGCAAATTTATGTTATATTATTTCAGTCATTAGCATGCTGTAAATTAATTAATAATACATAGGAACATGATATCTAGGTGGTCGAACAGTCCAAATACTATATAGTACCTATAGGCATGATTTTTAAGTGCAAATACGCTGAAAATATTATCAAACCTATAGGCATGATATCTAATTCATTTAAACAAATTATTAACCCTATAGGCATGCTATTTATCTAATATGTAACAAGTTTAAACCTATATGCATAATTTCTAAGCCCAAAACATATTGAAAATTATTTGGATCCTATAGGCATGGTATCTAAGATGACAAAATAATATAAAAACATATTATGGCAAAAATTTATTCATTTATTATATAAAGGGAGCTTTAGTTGAATTACATGAAACAAGAGGTATGAAGGTGGTTAATGCTAATCCCATAACACACTATAATAAGCAATTAAAACACAATCCACTTTTAAACTAATTAAAGGATTAAATAGATGATTAATGACAATAACATACTTTGCTTTATTTTAGTTAGATTTGAAACGGAGTTGTTAAAATACGGCCTATCAAACAAATCACAATTCTATAAGCATGTTTTCCAACACAAATAAGTTACGATAAAAAATAAATAAACAAATAGTATATAAATCCCTCCCCCTTTAGACGATCCCCAAATTATTTCATATATAGGAGAGAGTTAGTGTTATACAACTATTACAATACCAAAATAAAATTGAAGCAAAACAACTATAATAAGTAAAACTAAATTTTGTCTGGAAAACCCATCTCAGGCGGTTCTTCAACACTTGAACTTAATGTTCAAAACCCCTGCTAAACAAAAGAAAGCAATACAACACAAATATAATAGAAGGGGTACTTCACATTAATCGTTTTAATGGAGTCTTAACTCAAGCATCGAATTACTCAAATAAGTGGCAAACACCGAATATGACATCATGCACATACATCACATATAAAAAGGGAGAAGAGAACTAACCCAGATGCTTCCCTTTTATTTTTTATTCATATACAGCATTCCAAATAACATATGTAACACGAAAATAAACTAGTGGAATAGAACTAACCGTTTATGCAGAATATAATTATCAGCAGTGCAGGCGAACTTAATTCAAATAGACCCGTACACAGCAAAACCGAGTAAAGCAACACTTAGAATGTTTACCGGAATCTTAATTCTTTTAAAGAGTAGGGAGCAATATATATTTTTTAGTATTCATGTATGAGCAATGTGAGAGCAATGTGTGAATGTCTAGAGATGAGGGGAGAGTCTGATTATATAGTAGAAAGGAGCCGTGCAGAAAAGGGAAGAGAATATTTTAGCAATCATTATTATTTTCCTTAAACAAGAGGAGCTTAAAATTTATGAACTAATTTAATTATGCTGATTTATTTTTTAATTTATTTTTAATTTTTTTACCTAAATCAAACAAATCATTACCAAAATATAAACCGAGTAAGAATCTATCGCCATAATTAAGGAAAAGGAAAATTAATTTAAACAACCCATATACAATCAATATTTATACAATCAAGCAAGAGAAATAATTATATAAAAGGAAAAGAAGTACTTACAGCCAATTCTTATTCCTTCTCATGCTAAGTTTCCGTATCTTTTACCTCGTCAAAACAAATAAAATTAAGCAGATTCTAAACAAAAATAAGGAAATAAATCGATTTACAATCAATTAGCACAAGGTGTATGCTTATTTTCAAGCTAGTCATAATCAGAAAATTATCACCAGTGAGTTAGTTAAGGAATAAATCAGGTGCAATTAGATTAACCTTTATCAAGGTTCACTTGATTAATCTCAAAATCACAGAATAAGTCAAGCTTTTGATCCTCGGAATAAATCAAGCTTTTGATCTCTTAAGGAAAATGAATATTTTAGGGACAGACTACGGGGACAAAATATTAAGTCAACAATTGAAGTTTTAAACAGTAAACACTTAAGGTATCTAACATCCATTACCAGGCCTAAAGTCATCAGCCAAATAGCGAGGTATTGAAAATCTAGGAGGAAACATTAGATCCAATTACCTATAACGACATTTTAAATAAGCTAAAACATGACCAACCTTGAAATCATGCTCAAAAGACGCTTTCTAGCAATTAAGCGATAAGAGAACATATTTTTTCACTAACCCACTAAGAAATTTAAATGGTAAATTGAACGAGAAAACAAACCAGGACGGATGTGAAAAGATCCGTATAGTATTTTAACTTGACCGGAACTCTTGTTTCTTTATTTGCTTCGCCGGGGTTACTGCTGAAGTTGTTGATTGTTGTTTCTCCGGTGGCTATTGATTGCTTGCTCAAAAGAGAAGAGAAGAACGGAGGGGGAGGCGCTGGAGCTGATGTTGCTGTCGTCGTCGCTGGCTGGAGCTGCTGGCATTGTTGCTGGCCTCGCCGTTTCTCCGTTGCTGCTGGAGTTCGCGAGGCGAGGGAGAAGGAGAGGTGCCAGTGCTCGCTGCTTGGAGCAGCATCGTTGCTGGCCGGAGCTGTTCTCGTTGGCGCTGCTGGTGCTGTTTGCTGGAAAAGAGAATAGAAGAGAGGGGGGGGAAGAAGGAGACGGGGGAGAAAGAGGAGGGAAAGGGTGTCGACGGACTGCCTGGCGACTGCTCTCGCCGGAGCAAATAGCGAGGGCCCAAAAAGGTCTTGCGGCGCTGGAGAGAGGGGAGAAGGAAGAAGATGGAAAAGGGGTAGGGTTAGGAGTCTTTTAGTGTTAAAATAGGAAAGATGGAAACTTGATCTCATCCGTTGATTTAATAAGAGCTAGGATTTGATCTTAGGTTTTGACTAAAGGATAGACAGTTGAGATTAAAAGATGAAAGTTTTAAAATCAAATTGAATTGGATCTAGAATGGCCAAAATTGCAATAGCATTGGCTAGAATTGAAATGAAAAGGTGGTTATTATTGAAATAAAATTGGAATTGATTAGGCTAGAATTGAAAGGAATTAGAATAAATAGGCTAACATTTAAACGATTTTGAGGAAACTTAAAAGAAATGCTATCCAATTTAAATACTACAAAATTATAATTAAAATTACTTAAAATTTTAAAACATTTGAATTATTTCGAGTTTTACTAATAATTTTAAAATATTTTAATAGTATTTAAAATAATTTTTATAAAGCATGCATACTAAATATATAATTTTTTAGACAAAATCGATTAAAATTTTAAACTCGACATAAAAAAAAGATGCGTATTTAATCGAATAGCATTTCCAAAATTGCTAAAGGTCGGTCAAAATTGGGTGTCAACAATCATATGACTGGTGTGAAAAGTTGAGAAAGTTTTTATTGTGATAGATATATATAAGCATGAAAGTCGCATATGAAAGAGCAGTTGATCTCGTTTGCAATCTGTCAGTCTCTACAAATCTGTAGCTTGAGACAGGACTCAATAAAATTATTAGGACAGATACATCAATTAAATGGTAAAAATAATTTATAAACATGATAAATTTTCTTATATAGACTATGATATTTTCCTTAAGATGATGAGGATGATATCTTAGGCTAAGATGTATAGGGCAATGACTCACGAAACTTAAATCATCAGGTCATGAAAATGGTGTCCCATGAAAAATAATGCCCTTAGACTATGACACTTTCATATCATGATAAGCAGAAATAAAATTCTTAGGCCATGAGATGATGTCCGCATGTCATGAAAGATGGTGTCTTTAGACCATGACACATTTGAAACATAAATAATGAGTAAAGAGAGTATACTTGTTTCGATGTAATTTGGGAATTAAGTGATTCTTATGGCTTGATTCTATAGAAACTCCATATATATGTATTCATTGGGCTGCATGTGATTTCCATGACTTGGTTCAACAATATTTCCAATATAGTTATCGAGCTCAATATAGATTCAATTTTATGGCACAATACAATACTCGGGCACATACAATTATCTGGCACAATACAATGCTTTGGCACATGCAATTCTAGGGCCGGGCATGATGCAATTTTCGAGTAAATGCAATTTTCAGACACAAATGCAATTTTCGGACTCGTGCAATTATCGGGCACAATGTAATTCTCGGGTACAATGCAATATTCGGGCACATGCAATATCTCGGGTGCAATGCATTTTTTGGGCATATGTAATTTTCGGGCACAATACAATTCTTGGGACAATGTAATTTTTGGGCACAATGCAATCTTCGGGCACATGCAATTTTTTGGACACAAATGTAATATTCGGGGACATGTAATTTTTCAGGCACATGCAATCTTGGGGCACAATGCAATTTCTCAGGCACATGCAATCTCCAAGCTCATGCAATTTTTTGGGCATAATAGTTGAGAGCAGAAAGCAACTTAGAAATTTATCTTATTAGAAGGATAGAGTGTCATTTAAAGACGATTGTCGGGCTCAATATAAAGTATCTTGGTTCTTCGTCTTATTTGGAAGGACACAATGCCATTTACTGGCGAGATTCGGGTTTTGTATAAAGTAGTTTGGTCATTCGTCTTATTGGAAAGACAAAGTGTCATTTACTGGCGATTGTCGGGCTTAGTATAAAGTAGTTTGGTCATTCGTCTTATTGGAAGGGTAAATTGTCATTTTCAGTGATTGCTTGGGGATGTTTGAATTAATTCATGTACCTGTTTTTTCTGCATTCAATGAAAAATAGTTAATTTATAAGAGGAAAGGTTGATTTGTATCTCTGCTTTGATCAACATGTTACTTTGATGTCATCTTGAAGGTTGACCTTTATTCTGAATGCAATTTTGCTAAGATTTTTTAGGTTTCCTAAAAAAATTCTACCAAGTGTAGAATTTTAGACTTTTTGATGTTTCTTTACAGATAAAAAGTCGCTTCTCATGAATTTTTGAGATCCTCTCAAAAAATTTGCCCAGTCTCTCCCCTGATATTCTCTAATTTGTTATTTCTTAATTGTATTCTATTAAGTTAAACCAAAGAGAAAAATGCATAAATCAGCTTTATATAAAATTAAAATATAGTTATTTTCAATTAATATTGAAAATATAGCTAAAGGGTCCTATTAAATGCCAAAATATTATTGTTTTAAAAATTTAGAAATTATATCAAAGTAAATATGTTTATGTATAAAATAAAATTTTAAATCTATATATATAATATCGGGTCGGGTTGGTTTGGTCTCGAATTGATTTTTTCTAGTTAAAACGAAAGCAACCTTAGTAAGATTTTTTTTTCAATACCAACTTTTAGTCGGATTTTTTTTCTGTTTTGACTCAATTTGCGATTTTGATTTTGAATTTGTACACCCCTAGCTGCTATACATTGATTTTATACCTAAAACCTGGATAACAATGTTATCATGGTCGAAAATGTCCAGTGTTATAAGAAGCAGAAAAGAACATGTTTAGAAACAAATCTAAAACCAAAGAAGAATAGATATCACACCGGAGTTGGGATTAAATTTGTTGATAAAATGCTTAAACAGATAGATTGTGAAGGACAAATTCGTGTGAATGGACGGCCGATTTGCTAATCTTAAACCTAAAGAGTCGAATGAAAAAAAAACATCTTAAAAGACCAACCACCAACAAAACTGACTGCAAGTTTAAAGTGATTTACTACATAGTATTCCAAGGATTCTTCTGGTTTGAAATTACATTGTTGAGTTGAGGAGGTGTCAAGATTGAAGATTGTAAATTTGTTGGAGTTTTTATGTAGCCCTGCTAGCAGAGTCTTTCATAACTGACCGACCGGTGAAAGGATAGCTGAAGGAATCCTCAGAAAACTAGTACAAAAACATGTAAGTTGTGTTACTGTTGAGAATATGTCTCATGATATTGTAGAAATAAAACAGTTAGCTAGTTGTAGGGTTTTTAAATTATTTTATTAGAATCCTATGTGACTTGAATTTAGGAGTTAGTTCTTTTATTTGCTATTTGAATTTTATTGATAAGTTAGTATCATATTTTTCTATTTTTAGTTAGAAATTATATCTATAAATGTATATCTCTGGATTATTAATAAAATAATTCCCTTTGACAATACTGCGGTATTTTTTTTCTCAAAGTCTTTCTATGTTATTTTCTTAATTTCTTTATTTAAAAAAAATCAACAATTGGTATCTATAGCTTTCTTCTTGAGGGACTTGTGAGTAGAAAAATGGATTCCGAAAATAGATTTTCACAAATGGTTCCTCCTATTTTTGATGGTGAGAATTATCAACTATGAGCTGTGAGAATGGAAACATACTTGGAGGGTCTTGATCTTTGGGAAGCCGTGGAAGAGCATTATGAAATTAATCTGCTCCCAAATAATCCCATCGTGCCCCAAATCAAGAGTCACAAGGAAAAGAAAACTATTAAGTCGAAGGCAAAAGCAACTTTTTTTGTTGCTGTTTCGACAATTGTTTTCACGAAAATCATGACTCTCACATCACCAAAAGAAATTTGGAATTATCTGAAGAAAGAATATGTTGGAGATAAAAGAATATGAGGAATGAAAGTATTAAATTTAATGAGGGAATTCGAATTGCAGAGAATGAAAGAGTCAGAAATAGTAAAGAAATACTTTGACAGATTGCTTGGTATTGTCAACAAGGTAAGATTACTAGGCACTGAATTTAAAGATACAAGAATTGTTGAAAAAGTTTTTGTTATAGTGCCCGAAAGATATGAAGCATGTATAACTACCTTGGAAAACACACAATGTCTGTCCAAAATTACCTTAACAGAATTGTTAAATTCTTTGCAGGCTCAGGAACAAATGAGACTTATGAGGCAACATGACATGGTTGAAGGAGCATTAGTAGCCAGCCACAAAACTCAAAGCAAGGGTAATTTTTTGAAAATTGTCCACCTTGTCAGCACTGTGAACAAAATGGGCATCCTCCATATAAATGTTGGAAAAGACCAGATGCACAGTGCAAGATCTGCAAACAACTTGGTCATGAAGCTGTGATTTGCAAAAGCAAATTTTAAAAAGTTGAAACAATTGCCCAAGTCACTAGTGAAGAAGAAGAAGACCACTTATTCGTGGCAACTTATTTTTCAACCAAAAAATCTGATTTTTGAATAATTGATAATGGTTGTACAAACCACATAACATATGATAAAAATCTTCTTAAAGAGTTCATTCTATGAAAAATAAGAAAATCAGAATTGGGAATGGTGACGGTATTCCTACAAAAGAAAAATAGTCTGTTGCAATTAAAACAAATTTAGGTACAAAAATAATTTCAAATGTTCTTTATGTGCCTAATAGTGATAAGAATTTGCTTAGTGTTGGTCAATTACTAGAAAAAGAATTAAATTATTATTTGGAGACAAATATTGTCGAATCTTTGATTCTACTAAGCAATAGATTTTACAATTTAAAATGAGAGGTAAAAGCTTCTCATTTAATCCAACAGAAAATGCACACAAGCCTTGCAAGACAAAAAATGAATTGACATATTTGTTCACAAGGTCAATTTCAGATGAGACTACAATCTACAATTCCTAATCCAAGGAGGAGGTTGAGAATATGTCTCGAAATATTGCAGAAATAAAACAGTTACCTACTTTTAGGGTTTTTAAATTATTTTATTAGAATCCTATGTGATAGGGTTATTCATGGTTATGGTTAAACAACCAAACCGAACCGCAATCCGAATCAAATCGATTAAAAAAACCGATATTTGGTTGGATTTGGTTAGGTTTGGATTTTGAATTTTGAAAACCGATACTATTTGGTTTGGTTTTGGTTTTACAAAAGAATATCCGCAAAAATAACCAAACCGAACCATTAAATTATATATATAAATTTTATAATTATTTATATATTATTCATAAATAAAATATAAATATTTTATTAAATTTTAATTAACTTAAGTCTTTAACTTTATTATTTTCTTAAGCCCAACACTTAAATTTCAGCCCAAGTATTAAAATCCTAATTCTAACTCAACCAAAAATTTATTATTTAAGTGATTTTTACATTTGGAGCATTGATTTTTTTTTTTGGTTTATTAGGAAAAATTCTCAGTTGTCACAACATGCAAGATTCAATATGTTATATATTTATCAAGACAACTCTGCTAATATTGATTTTCCACTACATATATACATTGCTTTCTCTTTTTAGATATAAGTCTTCTAACAGGGTAATGAGTATTTTTAGTCCTGTTTCAATTGTTCTATGACTAGTATTGCTTAATAAAATTTACAATAGCTTTTCTAATTGTTTATGTACTATGAATTTGTGTCTATCGAGATGTATATGCCCTCAAAAAACTATATACTTTCAAGCCGAAATAACCAAAAAAATTGAACCAAACCGAACCAAACCAACAATAACCAAACCAACGGTTATTTTTTTGATTTGGTTTGGTTTGATTTTAGAAATTTAAAAACCGATTAATTGTGGTTTGGATTTGGCTTTAACCAATAACCGATCCAAACCGAACCATGAACACCCCTACTATGTGACTTGAATTTAGGTGTTAGTTTTTTTATTTGTTATTTGAATTTTACTGGTAAATTAGTAGCATATTTTTTATTTTTAGTTAAAAATTATATCTATAAATGTATGCCTCTAAATTATTAATAAAATAATTCCTTTTGACAAAATTGCAGTATTTTTTTTTTCAAAAAACCAACCGTTACCAATTTCACACCGAGACAAAGAAAATGAACCATCAGACCAATTTTTGCGAGAGTTGTAATCGCAACTCTTTTTGCTTGGAGTCCCCATGTCATTTTCAACATGCATCTCTCTCATGCTCTCATTTCCCAACTCAGTATAAAGGTCAGGATAGGAACATTTACCCAGAAAGTGAGACTACAATTTATTTGCCAACTTTTGGGCAATCTATTTCAAACTGACCCAGAACATGCTTAGACGACGATTCTTCGTCTGACAGAAATCATGGGGTCAAGTCAATTCCAGGCTAGTATCAGCTAATTTTGGCTCTCATTTGGCCATGTCCTTGAATAATTCAACGAGGCAGGATCAGAGTGAGCTTCATACTCACCATTGCTTCTTCCCCTTTTTCTTTCTCTTGTTTCCACTTCCACTACCGTTGCCTGTACTACTAGT
This sequence comes from Solanum tuberosum, assembly GCF_000226075.1. Taxonomy (NCBI): domain Eukaryota; kingdom Viridiplantae; phylum Streptophyta; class Magnoliopsida; order Solanales; family Solanaceae; genus Solanum; species Solanum tuberosum. The sequence continues at coordinate 1,177,566 of NW_006238948.1, read as the reverse complement.
ACTCTTGGAGGTACTTCCAGCTGGTGTAGATGGGCTCTGTGGCTCGCTGCCATCAAAATCATCAAACATACCAGCTTGTACAGCATTCTGTAGCCACTCGACAAATTCTTCCTCGGTCATGCTCTCTTCCATATTTGGCATTGGCATCCCACCTTTTTGTCCTGAGCTACTTCTCTTCCCATTGCTGTTCTTCAAGGTTACACTAGTATTTACATGGAAGCTTGGTTTGTGACTGTTGACCGGACATCTCATTCCCTGCACAACCAGCATAATGTTCAATTCTTCAAGCACATAATCTAGATACAGAGGTACATCCGCTCAGTTAAATTAGGTCATTTCGATGATTAACCAACCTTAAAAGATCTAGAGGCACTCTTCCATTTTAGAACTACAAAGTAGGGGGGCATACAGGGTGTGTTTTAAACAATTTTTTTTAATTGTTCAAGCAAACTTAAAAAGAGACAAAATTACAAGTTGTTTGGGCTTAAGAATTGTCACAACATAGCAAAGTGAAGCCACCAAGATCTTCCTTGACATGTCAGTTAACAAACTTGCCAATGATTTCTCAAACTAGTAGTGGAAACATAGAAGCAAACAGGGGATCCATATTTTTGGATAAGACCCATTCTATGATTCTACAATGCTAATTATTCCTGTATAGGAGCATTTTCTGTCCACTCAGAAAAATCCTCATCCATGGGAGTTGATCTTTCCTAAATATGGAGAAAAGAACAGTATAGTACCCATGGAAGATAAAATTGAAGTTGGTCCAAGCTTAACAAGTAACTATGATGGCAGTAGAATCAGCCAGACAGACCCCTTCCCTCCCCAAAAAATAAGAGACATACAGTAAAACCTATATGTGGGACCATGAAATAGAGATATTAGTTCCGACACCGCAAAATTCATTTGAGGATGAAATCTCAGTGAATTTAAATGAATCCACTTGTGAAAACGTCATTCATGAACTTGAGATCATGATTAATGATCTCGGTTGCCGCAATAAAATGGACGTTAATAACCTGTTGGATGGGTGAAAATGATACATGTTCATAGATCCAGAGCTTAGAAGAAATTGTGGATACCATTGAAAAAAATAATGCTGATGATAAAGTAGAAGATGATACAATACCTTTGAAACAAGTTACGGTCAAGAAACACTTATTACAATTAGAACTCTTCATAGTGGTGCAGTTCAAAAAGACAACACTAAAACTTTTGGATGCAATAAAAAAAGTAAGAGATGAGTTTCAACAAGATTTAAATTTTAACAAAAAAATAGAACACAATACAATCATGTTTCACTAAATTGTCTTAGATATATTTGTACTTTTAACGAATTATTAATTTATAATATTAATGGGACCATATATTTATATAGGGGTCTTCAGAAAGAATATTATCTTATCGAAATGAGTGATTTTTTCCATTGGCCCAAGTCGGGACCGGAGAAAAATATTATCTTAGAGATATTATTAATTAATCGAGTATTAGTTTAGTGAGGTTTTACCATAAATGATTATTCAATTGGGATATGTGAGCCCAACCACACAATTAACTTTAGTTCTCCTATGAGATTTGCAGAAAGCTAGTGAAGTCCACACCTTACCGTGATGATAAAAAGCAAAAAAATTCAATGATGACTACAGTAATACACTTTGAAGTGCTACCAATAAGTTCTTCTCAATTCCCAGACCAATTCAATTCCACATCCAAGGAACATCGAAAACTTTTAAATGATGAGAAGAAAAAATCTACCTGACAGATATACCATTCAGTTGCGTTATAAATCCTGCTATCAGCACAAACATAGGCAACAGGATTATCTACCTGCGCAGATTGGTGGAGATCAGTAGGGTAACATATACACAAGGATGACAGATAGAGGAAAGAACTAAAGAGAACAAAATATTTAAAGAGATTCATCATGAAAGATGTCTCCTCAAAAGCTTTTTTCTTTCTTGCTTTTTGATCAAATTAGTTGATACCTTCAGTAGCATTCCGAAAAAAAATGGATGTGAAGGCTGCTCAACCCATCCATCTCCATCTTTTGCTGGATGAAAATCTTTGCATTCCTATGAATGGAAGAGAAAAAGATAAATGTCCTTGCAAGAAGCTAAGCTGAAGAGGAGGAAGACAACCTATGTATGCTAAAGTGAACCGAATTCAAGAATTTATAACATGCTTATACTGTGACTAGAGGGCAAACCTGGCACCATCTTGCTTTGGACTTAGTTTTCTTAGTGACAATCCAGACATGAAAGTTGCCACACTTTTTGCAAGTAATTCGTCGAGCTTCTCCAAGAGGATCCTCGCCCGCAGCTTCTGTCTGAGTGAAACCAGAGGTGAAGAATCCATAGCCTCTACCCTAAATTATTTGAGATAAGGGTTAAGCATGACCCAGAGTCAAGTAAAAGTATAATCAAACATAACAATCCCACTATCAGGAGTACTTTCCAAAAATATTTCCTAATACAAGATGATACTTTTCTAAAATACAACTTGGGACCTAAAATAGAAAGTTGACATAAAACTGCACTGAAAGGAAGACATTTACTGATAGATGTCATTACTTAAATGATGAACCTACTGGAGCTCATTCATATACATTCGATCCCAGCTGGCAAAGAGGCAAAAGAGTAAAGACTTAAGACTGCATAAGAAAACCCATTATTACTTAAAGTTGCTCCTGTTAAGATACGTTTCTCCAGATGGGTTCTTCAGCAAAAGGTGAGACTAAGCCCTCTTTTTCGAAAGAAAACGAAGCACTAAAGCCTTAGATATTTCAAAAAACATGAGATTTGTCAAGGACTTGACCATTCTCATATTTCAGTTAGATATCATTTAAAGTTCGTTTCTCCTATAGAAAAGGAAATTACTTTGACGCAAAGGAAATAGCACAAATTGAAACAAAAAATCTTTTTGCTGATCTCACTGAGTATCTGGCTTATACATAAAATGAAAAAATCTGACTTCCGATGAACTACTTAAATGACTCAATTATATTAATTCCAACCTTTTGAGAAGGACTTTGGAACCGTCGAAGGTAATTTACCAGCTCTTCCCTCCTCAATTCATCATCATATGCTTTTCGTTTTAAAGAATCAAGTAAAACCTGAAACGATCCAATTCTTATCAAGTGCAGGATGAATACTAGATACAAAACTCAAATCAAAGGACAGAACTTGTACCTCATAGGCGTTTTGAAGTTTCTTAAAAGCTTCAGCAGCCTTTTCATTACCCATATTTTTGTCAGGATGGACCAGCATTGCCTAATAGGAGATATTATTTAGCTGATTAGTAATTTCACTTCGATAGCAGGGCATTTCTAATGAAAGTATTATCAGACTTCAAAAAGCATGATGTCCAGAAATATCAGACTGATATTTTTAGAGTAAAAATTTCAGGAGGGTATAAACAATCACCTTTTTCCTATATTCTCTCTTGAGAACTGAAGCATCTATATTCTGAAATCGCATTAGGCCCAGTGCTGAATAGTGATCTGTACTGTTTAACAATCTGAGAACTTCATCTTCGGAAGTCATCTCAGCATCAGATCCACTAGTTGAAGGGATGCCAGTGTCACAATCAACAGGATGAACATACCCATCATCAGCAGATGGAGGCACTGATCCACTCGAACAGAAGCTAGGTTCACCTTGTACTCCAGTTGTTTGATCAGGAAAGGTGTGGGCCCTTCTTTGCTCATTTACATTGTTTCTTAAGAAGAATATGAGAACATCACCCGAAATAAATGACAAATTCAATACGAAGATTAAACCTATCCATCCAACATATGTCCATGCACAATATACAGAATACAAAGTTATGACAAACACTGCAAGCCGTTCATGTTTCAACCTGTAAAGAGCTCCTACATTTAAAGAAAAACAACACTTGGTGGATAAAACTAAAAAGTAAAAAGAAATCCTCAACACTAAGGGTGGCAAACAAGCGGGTCGAGTTGGATATGGATTGATCAAAAATGAATCAAATGAAAATGAATAAAATATTTGACCCGACCCATATTTGATATGGATAAAAATGGGTAAACCCAATGGATCATAAGTACTCCTAAATTACAAGATTTTTTCCTTTCTCTCTCTCCTTTTAGGGTGTGTTTGGTTATGAAGGAAATATTTCCATGTTTCCCTAGAAAATATTTTCCTGATTTAAGGGAAGTTTTGAATTTTTTTTCCTTAATGTATGGATGGAAGTCATTTTTCTGAAATTAGAGGAATGTAAGTCCATTTAAAAAAAAATTCCAAAACATTTAAATAAACCAACATGAGAAAATTGGAAAATATTTTTCTTCATAACAAACACACCCTTAATAAGTGTACTTTTTAGAGGTTCCTACATTCTTACATACTTTAAGGGGAGTGCAATTGGTGAATATCCATTTTCTTATCCATATTTTATAATGGATAATATGGGTTATCTATATTTGATCCACTTTTAAATAATTGGAAAACCAACCCATTTAAAATGAGTTGGGTCGAGTGGATAACCATAAATATTACCCATTTTGCCACCCCTACTCAACACTAAACTTGAAAACAATCACCTCCACTCAAGACCAGAAGAACTGCTGCCCAAAATCTTCCATAGAACCACAAGTAACTGATACTCACTGCAGCAACTCCTAGAACTGCGATGATGAACCCAGTAAGAAGTCCAATAACAGCAACTACTGCCTGAATTAAATATGAATTCATTACAGCAAGATATTGAAATGTTTCATAGAAATTATGCAGTTTAAGGAAAGGAATCTAATCAAGAATTAGAAAGAAAACACAAAGACAGCGTGACCACAGGAACTCCACAAAATCAATATACTAATTGAGCAAAGTTAAAGTCTAAGACACTGCTGAAGGAAATGGAACAAAGTATACAGAATCAAAATCAGTAAAAGACAACTAATAGAACCTTAAAGCATGAAATGGCCAAAGTCAAAAGTGGATACAATGATTAATGTCCAATTTTTTTTAACAAATTAACACACTTTTTATAAATCGCTTAATTCAGTGACTTCAATAATAAGAAAAAACCAGAGCTCCTCAAAACTATTTCTGGTTCAGCAGGAAATCATTCATTAGTCAACCCAAAGTTGATAAGCAATTAGGGTTAGATATTTATGCTTATTAACACCTTTTATCATCTCAGGGGTAGACAATGTTGCTATCCACACAAGAACAGAAGCTAGACGCTTACCAAAATCAATAGAAACTTGAATTTAGCGGCTGCAATCAAAGAAAGAACACCACACCATATGACTGAGAGAATTGATGTCATCCCCATACACAGAAAGGACTCAATTCCTCTAAGGGCACAATCCAACCAAACCATTGATAATAAAAGCATTATATTTCCAAAATGCATGATCCACCTAACCACTATAGGGTATGCTTGCTGAACTTTTTCTTGAACATACCCAATCGCAACTAATAAATTGCTCTTTAAAGGGTCAAGCAAAGGTTTCCACCTCTCTAACCACTGAATTGATACCTTTGAGACAGACAGAGCCAACGCCATCAAGTTCCTAAAAACAACCATCATAGACGCTTTAAAATTTTCTAATGTATTGTCTCCATCCAGTCCTGTTCCTAAGTGACCAAAACATCCCTTTGAATTAACTGAGTGCTTACTAGTGTGTGGAGATGTATCAATTCCTTTTCCTGACTCAGAATCCACCCCTCTACTTTTACAACTTTGGAAAATTCCTGCATCAGTGCCTTCAGGCCCTGTTTCCTCTGGAATCGACAATGTATCAGTACCTTCCTTTTCCTTTTTCAGTGATCTTCTAGATTTGTTCTTGCTTTTCTTCTTGCCTTCACTCTCATGTTTATTGTTTAAGCTCTCTGTTATAGATATGCCAGAAAGGTTACCATTAAAAGGTTCTTCAGCATTTTTGCCTTCTGCCTCAGTCAGATTACTGTTTTCATTCTCATTTAGCAATCCAGATCCAGAATCTGAAACTCCTTTTCTGTACTTCTGTCGGTTTCCTTTGCGAGCCATTGACTATATATGGTATCAAAAAACTCTAGCAACAAGCCAGTTCAACTCATCTTCAGTGTCCTCAACATATATCAAAAGTCCTGTGTTGCAAGCAATACGAAAGTAAGCAAATTTACAGGAAATTTCAAGCATCAACAAAAGCTTTAAGGTGCCACCACTTAGATAACCAAACAATGAACACACATACAGGCATATCTCATTCCTAATGCATGCAACTCAGTCAAATTAGCTTTCTTCACAATTGGCAGCTGTGACTGTAAAGTTAACAACGTTCTCCTCATGCTTATTCCCTCAACTACAGATAATAATGGACACTTCGGCATAATAATGTGGCAATCTTCCAGTTCTAGGCCGATACAAAGGAAGTTTTTTAGAGTATCGTTCATTCACGCGTACTCAATCAGAAACCTATCGTTCATTATTAACCTTCTTTCTTTGCAAGATACTGTCATCTTCCCCGAGATTTTCCTTGATCTAGTCATGTGATCAGTAAAACACTGTCTGCTCACTGCTCTCAATTAATATCAATTTCCTTTAAGCAGGAAATACATAAACTAATCTAATGGAAGGGCAATACAAGGAATTAATAATATCATGCATCCAACATCACCAGTTTGAATGGGTTTCTGCACATCTTCTACTTGAAACAACAAATACAAGAGAAATTATTGGTTATCCTTTAAAATCATATTGAACTTTAAACACACGGAATCTTGTCATTCTATATTAAATTCTGAGGAAGGTAATCTTTTAGAATTTACAAAATAAGGCCAATCTTTGGGGTAGTCCAATCAGGTCTACAAAGCAGGATGGAGGAACCGAATTTAAAAGAGAGAATAACTTAAGCATAAGAATTTGGTGATATATCAATGTGAATTGTGCAGTAGACCATTTTGCAAGGCCACCTGAGGCTTGCTTCCTAAAATCAGAAAATGAACTGGCCACAATTTTGAGTCTAGTTTTGTGTCCAAGGAAGAAAAGAAAATTTGTGGCAGTTCCTATCTTAATAACAAAAAGAAAAAAGCAAATACCGCAATATCTACTTTGGTTTACATCTTTGAATATCATGTACCAGGGAAATCATTTGAGGAAGGATAAACTCTTAGAAGTGAACTAAGCAACTATAAATGCAACGAAATTCTACCAGTAATTAAAGATGACCCAAAAGAAAAGATTTTTAAAGTAAACCAATGAAAAAAATCATTCCATATGAATATATATCAAATGCCTAGATGCTTTCTAGCATGTAATCCATCAAAAACTGCTTAGACTATAGTACATCATTTTTATCCAAATTAACTCTTCTAAAAGCAGCAGCATCAACAGGCAAAACTACAACTAAACTATGAAATTAATATCAAAATGCGGGATACACGATGACCAAACCAATTAAGGAAATTTATCACAATAACTAATACATACCTCTTTTCCAGTGAACATATGGAACAACAAAGAAAGTGAATACTCCCTAACGTACTCAAAATTATTCTACATCAACTTTCTACTATAGTAGAAGCATGGGTAGCAGCACTTGGTATCAACATGGCTGTCTTTTGTCATTAAAAATTAAGTGAAGGGTAATTTTAACTTTTCACTATAACTTATATGTACGTGTCTTTCTCCCAGCATTTGAAAAGCCACGTAATGTGCCAATTTCCTATTTTTCTTCTCCAAATCTAAAATCTTCCATAACTTACTCTCTGTTCTCTCCAAAAATGGCATCAGAGACATAGAAGAGACCACCGACCGCCGAGTTTCATGCTTTCTTACGGCTTTCCACAAAATCATTGTTTTAGAGAACCATCAATTGAGTAGGTAAGTGTCTTATGTGCAACTTTTTACAAGGTATTGTTTAGTTCTATTTTCCTTTCCTTATATACCTGGTTTTTGTTGTTTCTGGTTCTAATATATTGGTGGGTCGTTGCATTTAAGTTACTTATAGTTGTATGTGTGTAGTTTTTCTCCATTCACTCCGTAACTCTTAATTTTATGAGAAGTAAAAATTAATTACATCTTCCTATTAATTTGATTTGTAAAAATGGATTAATTTTTCTTGTGAAGCTTGATTTTGAAAATAAGCTCTTAAGTACTCACTATTGTTGTCTTCAGATTGTGCTACTCAGGTTGTCGTTTCACCTTCCTGATAGTTGTTCTTGCAAATTATAGACAAGCATTTTGATGATCCAATTTATTTATTATATATACATTAACTATTGTACTGCTTCCAATGTTACTATGTATGTGCCTTATTTCAGGTCCTTCCGGAGGAAACTGAAATTCTGCGAAAGTAAGTTATAGGCCTAAAATTGAGTTGGTTAGTTTTTGCGCTAGATATCTATGTTAATTTCCAATTCACTAAATTACCCATGGGTTTTTGGTACTTGATGGTACTAATTCGTCTACTCAAAAGCATCAACTCCTTTAGCATATATTTTCTACTAACTTAATGTTTGTATCTGTTGTGTAATTAGATAGCAAATATGTTTCCCGCAATTTCATAGATTACTTATTCCTGATTTATTCTTATACCTGATTAAGATACATAGAATGTATCAAAATTTTCATTAATCTTATGATCGTAAATATGTTAGGTGGAAAGTTAATGTACCTAAATGTCTTTAATCTTATGAACGTGTTTGATGTTTCATTAGAAAGGAATATTTTGAAATCTGTCAATTCACTAGCCTTTTGATCAATAATGTGCAAGAACGCAAAAAGAAAAAAAACTAGCTCTTTGATTCTTTGTATTAATGGGTCATAGATTGCATAAGTAGTGCAACATGAATTACCCTGTTGGTTGAAAGTACTATATCATCCTATTTTAGATCAATAAAGCGTAATATTTCATTGGTCTAAGCACCATGATGCCGAAAATAATTAGGATTCAACGAAGCGATGAAATCTTAAAGTTCTGTTTTTTCAAGTGTCATTAGAGGAATATTCTTTCAATCTCACAAGATCTATCAAGGTTTTTTCCAGGTATATGATCGATCAAGCATTTGGAGAGGAGGAAGAGATATTTCCCAACCACTATTAAGATCGATTAATAGTTATGAAAGTTAATTTATCATAACATCAGGTTAATTTCACTTTTAACCTGAAAAGGATGTATTTTAGATTGTCAGTTGTTATTTCTGTTCATCTACACCATTTCATTTTTTTGGCCACTACATTGTCTTCTAAGGATGGAGATGTCTTTTTGGATGGAATGATGCCAAACTACCGCCTGCATGTACACAATGGAGTGCCAAAATTGTCTAGACAAAAGTGTTCACATTTTTTAGCATAAAATTTATTGAGCCCTTTTGGATATATATCTGCTTTGGGTTCTCATAGGACACTTGAGGCTTTTCATGGGATGATATTTATATCCTCATGTGGTAAAGGAGATTCTTTTTCTAACGGTAGGTAATGCTTGTGAGATCCTCTATAGAAATTATAAATCTTGTGCTTGGTGTATTGTGATTTGTACTGACTACGACGCTAACGCAATAAAATGGTTGTAGTGTTGTTTCTATTGCTTATGTGTACTTTTTTCATCATTTGATTCTTGTACATTGAAAATGAGACTCAATTTTTTTCCGGCAAATATGAGGTTGTGAGGGGTAAAGCATTTTTCGGGTACAGATCGAAGATAATATGGTTCCTGACTTTTCTGTTTGGCCCTCTTATCAGTTTAGATCATTCAATCTTGTGATTTATGTATGTCAATAAAGAGTATGACAGCCCAAGTAGTAACTTGTGAGGTGGAGTATGTGCCACATAAATTGTCTTGTTTAATCTCCTTTGTGTATGCTTTCAACACAAGAGAGGAGAGAAAGGATTTATGGGCTTCTTTGCTGGCAGTACACAGATCAAACATGAAACCATGGCTAATAATTGGTGATTTTAATTCCATACTCCATGCAGAGGATAGACTAGGAGGTAATCCTGTATCATTTGCAGAGGTGGTTGATTTTGCAAAGTGTGTGGAGGACTGTGGATTGATAGAATTGCCTCATCATGGTAATCAATATACTTGGAGTGATAAGGGTAATGAGGAAAGAATATATTCAAAAATAGATTGGGCTCTAATAAATGATGAATGGCTGACAAGTATGCCCTCAAGTAAGGCCACTTTCTTGCCTGAAGGCATAAGTGATCACTGTCCAATAAAGATAACCCTAACTGAGGAGAGGTTAAGGATGCAAAGATCCTTTTTATATTGTAATGCATGGGGGCAAGCACCACAGTTCCAAAGTCTGGTGAAAGCTGGCTGGGAAGTGACTATTCAAGGGTGTAAAATGTTCCAGGTAGTGAAGAAATTGAAACTATTGAAAACAAATCTGAAGAAGTTGAATCTCCAATTTAATGACATAGTAAAGAGAGTAGACCAGAATAGAGAGATGCTAAAGAAGGCTCAAAAGTTGCTACAAGAACAACCTCTTAATCTGGAGATTCAGAAAATGGAAAGGGACAGTTATGCACAATTTAAACATATCTCACACCTTGCAGAGATGTATTTGCAGCAATAAAGCAAAGTTACATGGTTGAAGTTAGGGGATGACAACACAAGATATTTCTTCTCAGTGATAAAACATAGAAGATTAAAATTGGCAACTACTCAATTGAAAGATGAGAGTGGACAATGGCAAACTGACCAAGCAAATATAGCACAAATTTTTGTGAATTACTACAAGAAGTTATTAGGAGAGAAAGCAGCATCCAGAATTCAAGCACAAAGGGTGGTACTGCAAAATGGGCATGTCCTTGGAATAAATCATCAAATGAAGCTGATTGAGCCATTCACTGAAGTTGATGTCAAGCAAGCCATGTTTAAGATAGACAATACAAAAAGCCCTGGTCCTGATGGTTATGGTAGTGGCTTCTTTAAAGAGGCATGGGGAACAGTAGGTGGAGATATAACAGAAGCAGTCTTGGAGTTCTTCCAGAATGGGCACCTACTGAAGCAAGTGAATGCAACTAACATTGTACTCATTCCAAAAGTGGAGGCACCAGAGCAGGCAAGTCAGTTTAGACCAATTGCATGTTGTAATGTAATCTACAAATGCATCTCAAAAATGATTTGCACAAGACTAAAAGGAGCCTTAAGTCATTTAGTAGCTGATAATCAAGCAGCCTTTGTGCAAGGAAGATCAATGATCCATAATATATTAATTTGCCATGACTTGTTGAGACATTATAACAGGAAGACTACTCCTAGATGTTTGATGAAGATTGATCTAAAGGCGGCATATGATATGGTGAGCTGGGAATTTCTAGAGGAAGCTCTGCAAGGGTATGGATTTCCACAAAAATTCATCAGATGGATCATGATATGTGTGTCAACTCCCAAATATACTGTCAAGATTAATGGGGAAGGCTATGGATATTTTGAGGGAAAAAGAGGACTGAGACAAGGGAACCCTGTATCTCCTTTACTATTTGTACTAGTTATGGAGTACCTCTCAAGGCTGCTGAAGAGTATGTCATATCTGCCAGATTTTAAATTCCATCCTATGTGCAAAGATATCAGATTAAACCACTTGGTGTTTGCAGATGACTTAATGATCTTCTGTAAAGGAGATATTAAATCTACTGCAAGAGTTATGGAAGCTTTGTTACATTTCAGTGCTACCACTGGGCTTGTGGCCAATATGGAGAAGTCTAGTCTATTCTTAGCAGGTGTGACTGACAATGTGAAGGAGCAGCTCCTGGCAATTACTGGATTCACACAAGGAGTTTTTCCCATTAGATATCTGGGACTCCCACTCACATCAAAAAGGTGGGGAAAAATGGAATGCCATCAGCTAGTTGATAAAATAACAAGCAGGATCAAGTACACCTATGCAAAACAACTTTCCTATGCAGGCAGACTTCAAGTGATCTTGGCAGTCTTGTTCTCCATACACAGTTTTTGGGGCTCAGTGTTCATCCTACCTCAGAGTGTAGTGAAAGAGGTGGACAAGAAATGCAGAGAATATTTGTGGGGAGGCAATGAGGAAAAAAGGAAAGTGTCATTGGTTTCTTGGGAGAAAATATGTTATCCAAAGAAGCAGGGCGGACTTAATATAAAAGGATGTGGTAAATGGAATGTAGCCTCTGTTGGAAAGCTCTTATGGCAATTGGTTATGAGGAAGGAATCCTTATGGGTGAAATGGGTGCATGGGATTTACATAAAAACTGATACAGTCTGGACTCACAAAGCACCAGTTGATAGTAGTTGGTACTGGAGGAAAATAAACTCCCTGAAAAATATGATGCAACAATGGTATACGCAAGGGCAGTTCAACCTTACAGCAAATGGGGAGTATTCAATTACAAGTGGATATAATGATCTGATAGGCAATCAAGAGAAACTTGAGGTGGCTGAATTAGTTTGGAACTCTGTCGTATTACCTAGGCAGAGGTTCTTTTTGTGGCTAGCAATGCAAAACAGATTGCTCACAAAGGATAGGCTGATAAATATGGGAGTATATGTAGAAGACAATAGCTGCTGCCTGTGTCAAAATGGAATGATAGAGTCGCATAAGCACCTGTTTGTAGAGTGTGAATATGTTGCAAAGGTGAGAGCTAAATTACTACAATGGGCCAACATCTTTATTCCCGCAAGAGAGTTAAAAACTACATTGGAGATGATAAAGTTGAAGCATTGGAAGAAGTTTAAGAAAGAGGTGGTGACTGCTATTTGGGGAGCAATAGTGTATCACATCTGGAAGGCAAGGAACTGGAAGCATTTCAAAGGAGTACAAATACAGTATACTGACATAGTGGAGGGAATAATTCGAGAACTTATAGTGAGGATAGACATGTATAAGAATGCCAAAAGAGCACATAGATGTAGGAGTTTTTGGCAGAATTTATGTAAGTAGTTTGAGTTGATGAGGTCACTCCTCTAATACCAGTTAAGGTACTGAGGTTGGAATGCTCTTAGTTTGTAAGTTTTTGTTTGTTTGTTAATGGTAATTTTCACATTGGTTGCCAAAAAAAAAAAAAATAGTAAGAGTTCCATGCAATATATTTTGAGTAGTGTTGAGGCCTTTAGATATTCTTACATCTTAAATCAACATATGCAGTGTATTCTTAGGAGAGGTTATTTACTTTTGCCAGCAGATATTTAGATATTTTTGTTTGTAAATGTGTATTTTCTTTTCTCCGTCATTTATTCCTCTCATTTGTTTTGCCAAAAGATTTGGCTATTAATTTTGGCCCCTGCACTATCTTTTTGAAGTGTCAAATTGAAGAGAGCTCCAATGCTTTAAAAAGGTACACGACACTGCCGGCCAAACATTTCTCCCACTTCAACATGAAGCCTCCAACATATGTTTTGTCAGTCACGACGTCACAAAATTACAACGGTAATTAAGAAAATCAAGATGACTACCACCAACATAGTGACGGACTGTGTTACTATCTCACCTTTTGTGACACCGGTTTCTGTGACGGTGCAAGGGCTATAGCTCAGTTGGTGTGTACATATATTGGCAGTCTTTTACTATGACACGATCTTCAAATACTACTTTATGCTGATTTTTCAGTTGACGCCTTACAAGTATTTCTAACTTTTGTCGCATGATATATGTTGGGCCCATGCACGCACGGGCAACTTCTATCTAGTAATTCTAAAAAATGGCTGTATTGAAGATATAGATCATAATAACCAGAACACATTATTGTCATCAAAAAAAAAAAAAAATAACCAGAACACATTGACCCGTAAAGCATATTAAGACTGACTAGAACAAATAGCTTCAAAAGATTAAGAAATGCCAAGGTTCAAATGAACTGATTAACAGTAAACAAATGACAGCTAAATAGCAAAGGCTTACTGAAAACTAACAGGGGCAAATTTAATATCAACAAAGCTTTATCATCACTTAAAAACAATAGATAAACTGAGAAATGCTCCCAGGCACAGTTTTCAAGGTAATCACCTAGGGTCCCTTACGGACTCCTAGTTCCTCTTCATCACTTTAAAACCTACAGAATCAACAGTTAAGTGGAGGAACTCAGGAAAAAAACTTAATAAAATACATCCGGAGTCCTCAAACAGAGAATACAACACACTGAAATATAACAAGCCACTGATCAACAAAGAAAAAGAAATGAGATATAATATTACCTTTTCCTGGGCCGAGGCGAAGTTGAGAGATACTAAAATCTAGACTCCAAACCTCTGGAATGGAACTTATAGGAGTGAATTAGGGCTTGAAAACAGGATAAGGATCGGGGAAATTGAAATTTGAAATTCATATGCTGGCTAGATTCGAACAAATCCTCAACGAATTCTCAGAGAAATCAAAAGGAAGGCCGTCTCACCTGGCCTTGTTCTGGTGTCGTGCTGGCTGGGTCGAGAAGAAGAAGAAGAAGATAGAGGGTCGGTCCAGTCGTTTGTACGTTGTGTGTGTATGTATGGCTTCTCGGAATTGTATTCTTGTCTGTATTGGGGTTTGTTGCATTTTTGGGCCAATAAAATTGGGAGGAATAGCCTCATTTAGTACTGGGTTGGGAGTCAATATGTGGTTATATTTGCAATTACGAAATGGCCATTTTGGATTTTAATTATAGTCAACTCAATCTAAAAATGTAGTTTTATTTAGTAAATTCGTCCAAAAATTGAATAAGACAAATTGATACTAATTAATTAACGAGCCTTTTAATCTTAATAAAATAAAATAATTAGCTTAAATACAAACTATTAACTCAAAATATAAATTATAATTAAACTAAACTAATTAACAAAAATAATTTTTTGTGATGATTTTTGAATATTTATAAAGGTAGTAAATACATTATTTGAAAATGACAAAATAACTTGAAAATATTTTTAATTTTATAAATACTAATTATTTCAAAGTTTGAAATTGAAGAAATTCGATAGTTTATCCATATTGCGGAGGGCTTGAGCGTCAACAAAGTAAAACTAACATATATTCATCTAATCAAAATTTTGAAATGATTTTTAAAGTTGATCAACATGAATTTTACTTCATATATTCTGTTTGGTAACATTTTTCTCTTCATTAGCACTTTTCTTCATTGAGACTCACGCTAAATTCCACGTTTTTGAGCTTAAGGCCCCAACACATTTGGCCCTTTTTGGTGATTTTCAGTTTTGACTATTCTACTAACAGTGAAAAATGTTGACATTCTTACACTAAATATATCTCTGCAATATTTCTGTTGAAAAATAAATTGAATATTCTCCTCATTTGAAATTAGATGTGATATATTTCCTCATATCCTTGTACAACCAAAGATTCAATGAGCTCCTCTTTAACTATCCAAAAAGGTATAATTAATGAAAACAAATTGTATATTATTTAATTTTTTGACCCAATTTATGATTTAAAATCCACATAGTTGGGCTTTAATTTGAAAGCAAGAAGCAATACTTCAATAAGCTCATTTAATCAATCAAATGTGGTCTCTGTTCGGTAGAGTGTATTAACAAAAATAATGCATACATTAGCCTTGTGTATTTCTAGTACTTTGTTTGGTACTCTTTTTCAACCTATGTATAAATAATGTTTGCATTAGTTATACACTCTATTGTGTATTAAGGTGTGTATTGCTAATACCATAGATTTCTAGGTATTAGCAATGCAATGATTTTAATGCATGCATTAACTCAATTAAAGACTCAATTACCCCTCAATACCTTTTTTATATCTTTTCCACCATAATAGTGAAGGGTATATTGTAAATAATTTTTTTAATGTAATACATTCTATTTTTAATGCTTCAAACGAAACAGTGTATTCATAAAAATAATTCATATACAATTAATGCAAGCATAACTAATACATGCATTGA
>NW_006238948.1:1142884-1161632 GCF_000226075.1 Solanum tuberosum | reverse complement strand
TATATATATATATATATATATATATATATATTAAAGATACTGCTAAACTTGGACTAAATTCGGGGAGATTTTCCCACTTTTACTCTTACGCAAGTAATCTCACCATCCCTTCACGTTCCAATCTTGATAAAACACCAGCAATGACCTTGTATTCATATCTTAAACTTATCAAGGAATTATTTTTACCAAACATCTAAGAAATCAGTTAACACTAAATCTATAAGATCATCATACAAGTATAAAAACAAATTTTATATGTACAGGGTAGTCTATGTTGTGTTTAAGCAATGTGTGAAATAAAAAATGAGAATGAAAAATTGGGAAATGTGGAGAACATGGAACCAAATGGAGGGAAAATGAAAAGACATTTCTCCCATATTAGTAGAAGAAAGAAAAAGTTGTGTCCTTATATTAACAAAAACTTCTTTTAACTTTTAAAGGGTCAAGTAAAGGGTGTCTCTCGTGCCGTCGTCGTCACTTGCTTGGCTTCGGCAAAATGATTTGATTGACAAACTTTTAGGCAGAATTTATTTGATCAATCTCATTAATTAATTTCCTTTTTCTTAATATTAATTTGGAATTATTAATTAATTGATTCACAAAATTAATTTGAATTAGCGTAACAGAATTAGTCTGGAAATTTGTGTTACAAAATTAATTTGAGATTCGCTCGGAAGGACATGTTCTTTCTAAACAAACATTTCTTTTCCCAAAAGACGCCATGACTCTTCTGAAGAGACAAGTCTTTTCTGAATAAGTATGTTCACACCTACAGTTGACTATATATAGAGAAGTTTCTCTCATTTTTTCAATATCAAATTTTTCTCTTCTTATGCATACATTTCTTACAAATAAAATCGATCGATTGAGTCTGTGTGTGTGATTTTGTTGCTGACTTTTGCATTCGTTGAGACTATTGAAGTTTGAGGTACCGCTACTTCTTTAATAATTTATCCGTTTTTTCTTGGGAGGAAATAATCCACCGCCTTGAGTACACTGAGGAGATTAAATTCCTTAAGGAACACAGTGGGTTATGTGGACTCAAATACTTTTTTTCTGTTTCTTTTCATCTTTTATTGTTTCTGGTTTGCTAATCTGAATACATGAGATAGTAGTCTATATAGACACACATTTTAAGCATTGCCACATCCATGCTGCAATGTTCACCTCTCAATTATTTTTTCAACAAATAAATTTCTTTATAGTCATATTTGAGATTATACTTTGAGGAATACTTGTCCTAAATTGATTAAAGAGCAAGCACAAACATTGCACAGTATATACTATACCTAAGCAACACTTGGTTTAGATCATGTTGCCTAATTGAATCCTAAAGAGTAAAGACCAAAGGACAACAGTAGAACACTGATATAGGAGATTATCAAATTAAAAAAATTCACTACTTAAATTGATCAAATCAACAAATTATAAAATATAAATTAAATAAATGTTATATTTGAGACTGATCTAAAATTTGGAACTTTAAAGGACTATATAAAATTGTACGAAATATAAACAACAAGACGATTAGATATTTATATGATGTCTCAAAACAAGATGCTTTTTTTATAAAAAAAAAACTAGCATCTACATACCAAAAAGAACCCCATCCACCCAAACACACAAGAAAAAAAAAACAAGAAATCCATAGCTAGAGGAAAAATCCAATATTCTTCAATCAAACCCCTACTTCATAAATTAATTTACTCAACACATGTTTATGTTGTCTTTAGAATCTTTGGATGAAAAAAATACTTTCCTTCTTCACTTTTGCTTGTTATATTTAGATTTAGCATATTCATTAAGAAAAGAACATTGACATAATTTTATATATAATATTTATTATTAGGTCTTGAAAAATAATTTGGAGAGTAAGTAATTGATGCTTGAGTAAAGCATATTTATTTTTAAATTATATTTTTTGATATGTTAAAAGTGATAGGTAAAAAATAAAAATCTATTTTTCAAATAGTGGACAAGTAAAAGTGAATAGATGGAGTAATTAATATTAATTTTTCTAGAGATATTACATAATTACCCCTGAAATTTGTACCTTATCTTCATTTTTTTTAAAAATTTTATTTGAATATTTCATGATTGTTATTGTAAGGTGATGCTATATATGTGTACGATTATTTGTCGTTCAAATCTCATGTTATTATAAATAAACTAGATGTGGTTGTCCGTGCGCGCACGTGCCCAGTATTTTTTAGGTAATAATTGTCACAAATATTTATAGGACAACAATTAGTAAAAGGTTGGTAATATTTTTTTAAGTAGAGTTCAATAATGGATTAGTTAAGGATTACCGATAAATTTCATGTTTTCTTGTAGTGATATTTGATTAAAGAAGCGTGATTTACTGATATGATCATGCTAAATGCTGACACTTCTAGTATTTAATCAAACCTATCTACCTAATTAATTATTTCAATAAAATGAAATAGTTTATAATTTATCTTGAACATTTACAATTTCGTTTACCAAAAAAATTAAATTAAAGACTGACCATAATAATATTGTTATGATGATTAATTTTCAAAACTAAAAGAGTGACTATGATACTACTATAGTATTTAAATCTAGTTTGTAAAATGTAAATTCAATTAAGTCAAAATGAAATAGTTTTTAACTTATCTTCAAGTTTTACAATTTTCCTTTTACAAAGAAAAATAAAAAATTGTCCGTAATAATATTTTTATAATAATTATTTTTCAAAAATAAAAAAGTGTCTATATTACTATTATAGTATTTAAATCTAGTTCTAAGATGTAAATTCAATTCAGTCAAAATGAAATAGTTTTATAACTTATCTTCAAGATTTATAATTTTTTTTTACAGAAGAATAAATAAAAGACTGCTCGTAATAATATTGTTATGAATAATTAATTTTAAAATTTATTTTTGATATCTAAATTAAAGTCTAATTATTTAATAACATTAATAGTATAATTTTGGTACAATACTAGTTAGCATCAGCTAGAAAGACAAAAGAAAAAAATAATAATAAATGTTATATAAAGGGATAAGGGTCTAAAAAATACCCAACTTTGGCCGAAATTGCTGTTACGATACCAAACTTAAATGAGGACCTATTACCCCCAGACTATTTAATACCGTATTTTAAACATATATATTTGCCCACGTGGACATAAAAAATAATGCAAAATTATAAATAGTAATGTGTCCACGTGGGCACATATATACCTTTAAAATACACTATTAAATAGTTCAGGGGATAAAGAATACACTATTAAATAGTTCAGGGGGTAATAGGTCCTCCATAAAGTTTGGTATCGTAACAACAATTTCGGCCAAAGTTGGGGTATTTTTCAAACCCTTATCCCTTATATAAATTATTTATCCCACTAATAATTATTAAAAAATTCTATATAATTTTTCCTGGCCACTTTTACTAAATTGTGTTAGAAATTTATTGAAAAGGGTAAAATAATTCTCTAAATAGAAAAATAATTAATTTTTTAGATTTTATTTTTGGATTTATCATTTAACTATAATTGTATTCTTTTAGCCGGTCAAACTACACATTAGTGCGTCCATATCCACTTGCAAGTGTGAGTCTCATTGGCCTATAAATTCTTCTCACAATTTGTAGAATTAACGTACACCATTCAAGTCATTGAGGCAAATTCTATCCCTATTTAAAAAAAATTCTTAGAGCATTTTTTTAAACTAATGCATCTGACTATTTTTTATGTGAATAATTCAGAGTCTTCCTTCTCATATAGGATAAGTTAAATAGGTTAGCTAAATTTCTTTTTAGAAAAAGTCTCAAATTTGGCTTGATTTTGAATATTTATGTGTTTGACATTGATTTCTCTTTTTCTTCTTAGAATGTCGAGTTCCAACACTAGATTGTTCCAATGACATATATGTAACCGAATCATTTTCACTTTTTATGAATTTATGATTCATGTTCGATCTCACCCAATTCAATTACGACCACAAGTTCACATATCAGAAGGTTCAAACAGACCGAATTTAATACCATTGTCAATACTTTCACTACCAACGCAAAATGCAAGATTTCTAAGAAATGATAGACACGTGTCACAAGAACCAACATCATACCATCGCTGGTTACAACCACAACTGCACATAGCAGAAGGTTCAAACAGATCGAGTTCAACATCACAGTCAAGACTTGCATTACTAGAACAAAATGCACGAATTCTGAGAAATGAGAGACAAGTGTCACGAGAACCATCATCATATCATCGTCGTCCAATTAGAACTAACACTAGTGTCTGGCGCATGCATATAAATCGTGGAGCACAAACGTTGATGTCAACAAGAAGTAATCAAGTCAGGGTTTCAAATTTGATCGATAGAAATCTAACTTAAATTTCTTCTGAATCCATCACAAGACCTTTCATAGATTAGTTGGATGTTCCTGTTCAGCATATGCCTCATGATGATAATGAAAATAATGGGCTAGATCTAACCTTAAAGCTTTGAAGTCAAGAGTATCCATGCCTGAAGGTTGTAGTTTTTTCTTTCCTGTGTTTTTCTATATTAGACCTGGTGGCAATTATTTGAATAATTTTTAGATAGTCCAGTTTTTCATTTTAGTTTTACTTTATTTTCAGAGCGTTATTCACTTTGCAATAGAAAACTTCATCTTTCTTACAATTTTAGAAACTGGTATTTTCATTTTCATTTGTTTGTCTTACTTTCCTTTTTAGTCTATTAAAAAGGAATGTTTAATTTCTTTTTCGGCTGTTGGCATGATGGACAACTAAATAATTGTATATATTAATGTAATTATATAGTGCTATAAATTAGTATTATCATATTGATTTGTTGTAGAATCGAAGGGATAAATATTGTGATAGAATAACTGATTTGAAGGGATATCAAAGAAGATTTACAGGGATTGAATAGTAGATTTGTAGAGATAGAATAGATGATCTTTAGGGATAGGAATGACGGATCTTTAGGGATGCGTTATATTTATGCTCTCTATATAATGAAAAGACTCTCACTTTGAGAGGCATTCAACAGAAAATTGACATGGTATTAGAGTCTTCTCTTAGTTGTCTTGTTTCATAGAGTCATCTATGGTTCCTTCAATTTTTTTTTGAAAATCTTGGTTTTTGTGGACTTTACCTCGACAATCAGTCCTACCACCTAGGACTTTTGTTCTTGGTCATTCTAGTTGCTTTCTTGAGTCTTTGTAGTTTTCATAGCTATCCAAAAGCATGAATTAACATCACTTTGAATCCTTCAGTGTTTGTTTCACTGGAAAAAATATTCTTCTTGGGAGTTTCAGTTATTTGTCACCGGCAAAGAACTATGGGGCCATATAGATGGAATCAATCCTGCTTTTACTGATAAAACAAAGCTACGTGAATGGAATATTAAAGATGCTCAGGTGATGACATGGATTCTAGGGTCAATTGACCCTCTTATTGTTCTTAATCTCAGGCCGTACAAGACAGATAAGGCCATGTGTGATTACTTACAAAAGGTTTACAACCAAGTTAGTAACACAAGACGCTTTCAGTTAGAGTAGAAATTGCTAATTACTCTCAAGGAGGTCTTTCTATTCAGGATTATTTTTATGGATTTCAAAACTTATGGGTTGAATTTACAGATCTTGTCTATGCCAAAATACCTACCGAATCTCTATATGTGATTCAGGCAGTTCATGAGCAAAGCAAGCGAGACCAATTTTGATGAAATTGCGCTCCGGCTTTGAGAGTGTTCACTCTAACTTGATGAATCATGACCCGTCTCCCTCTTTGGATGTTTGTTTTAGGGAATTACTCCATGAAGATAAATGCCTTGTCACACAAAATGCTTTCAAGAAAGAAAATGATGTCACTGTTGCATTTGCTACTCAAGGTAAAGGAAATGGCAGGGATATGACTAGAACTTGATGCTACAGTTGCAAGGAATATGGTCATATTGTTAGCAATTGTAGCAAGAAATTCTGTAATTATTGAAAACAACAAGGACACATTATCAAAGAGTGTCCCACGAGCCCTAAAACTCGTAGGGTCAATGCTTTTCAAGTTCGGATAAATGGTTCCACTATTGATAACTCATTTTCAGGACAAGCTCTTACTCCTGAAATGGTACAACAAATGATCGTGTCAGCCTTTTCAACATTGGGATTACAAGGTAATGATGCTACATCTAATTTTTGGATTGTTGACTCAGGTGCTTCCAATCATATGACCAACTCAACGAGTATCCTAAAAAATGGTCGTATGTATCAAGGTCCATTATAAATGCAGATTGCCAAAGGTAGTAATTTACCCATTACCAAAGTTGGAGACATTACTCCAACTTTCAAGAATGTTTTTGTTTCACCAAAGCTCTCAACTAGTCTTATTTCGGTTGGACAATTGATAGATAATAATTGTAATCTGAATTTTTCTCGTAATGGTTGTCCGGTGCACGATCAGGTGTCGAGGACGATAATTGCGAAAGGACCTAAAGTTGGACGATTGTTTCCTATACAATTTTCCATTCCTCCTGTTCTATCTTTTTTTTTGTACTTCTACTGCTAGTAAGACTGAGGTTTGACATAAGCGTTTAGGACATCCAAATTTTGTTGTGTTGTCTCATATATCATATTCCAGTTTATTGAGAAATAAAAATCAATTTCAGCTGCTTCCATTGATTGTTCTACTTGTAAATTAGGCAAAAGTAAAATTCTTCCTTTTCCTTATTTTGGTAATCGTGCTACAAAGTATTTTGATGTCATTCATAGTGATGTTTGGGGCATTTTGCCAATTATTTCTCTTACTCAGTTCAAATACTTTGTGACATTCATAGATGATTATAGTCAGTTTACGTGGGTGTATTTTCTTCGATCCAAATTTGAGGTATTTTCCATGTTCAAGATATTTTTGGCTTACATTGAGACTCAATTTTCTACGTGCATCAAATTATTAAGATCTAATTCTGGTGGAGAATATATGTCTTATAAATTCAAAAATTCTAGCTTGACAAAGGAATTGTCTCACAATGCTCTTGCCCATATACACCATAACAAAATGGAGTTGCTGCACGTAAAAAGCACCATCTTTTAGATGTCACTCGTACTTTATTGATTGAGTCCTCTGTACCATCTAAATACTGGGTAAAAACTTTGTCTAATGTTGTCTATTTAATTAATAGATTGCCATCTAAAGTGCTAAATCTTGAGTCTCCATATTTTCGTTTTATCACCAAAATCCTAACTATAGTGATTTT
Source organism: Solanum tuberosum (assembly GCF_000226075.1). Lineage (NCBI taxonomy): Eukaryota > Viridiplantae > Streptophyta > Magnoliopsida > Solanales > Solanaceae > Solanum > Solanum tuberosum. The sequence goes on along the minus strand of NW_006238948.1, from coordinate 1,154,405 downwards.
CATACATTTGGTTGTGTTTGTTTTGTGCATTTGCCTCTTTCGCAAAGCAATAAATTTTCTGTACAGTCTACTAAATGTGCTTTTATGGGTTATAGTACTTCACAAAAAGGTTTTATTTGCTATGATCCATGTTCTCACAAATTTCGTTTTTCTAGAAATGTTGTTTTCTTTGAGAATCAGTATTTCTTTTGTACTATTGTAAATTCATCTTCTACTTCTCCTCTTCTTCCTACTTTTGAGAATTTATCATCTTATTTTAAGAGGTTCAAGCTGAATTTTTGTATGAATGACGTCAGCCAACTTTATCCCATCCCGACACTGATCCACCGCCTGAAATTGTACCACAGCTAGAATGTGAGAATTCTTCAAGATCTGGTCCTCTTGAGCCTACTCGACGATCTACTAGAGTATCTTGTACTCCCAATTGGTATGGATTTTCCTCTATTTTATCCAACATTTTTGTTCCAACTTGGTACTCACAAGCTTTTAAGCATGAATGTTGGCATAAAGCAATGAAGGAAGAACTTTTGACTCTTAAAGAAAATGACACAGGACATTGTTTCATGTCCTTCAAATGTCCACCTTATTGGATGTAAATGGGTTTATTCAATCAAACTTCATTCTGATGGAACTCTTGATCGGTACAAAGTTCGATTGGTTGTTCTTGGTAACAGACAAGAGTATGGGGTGGACTATGAGGAGGCTTTTACACCCGTAGCAAAAATGACTACGGTGTGAACTATTATTGCCATTGCTGCTTCACAAAAATGGCCTCTTTATCAAATGAATGTCAAAAATTCTTTTCTCCATGGTGATCTTAAAGAAGATATTTATGTGAAACATCCACCTGGTTTTTTCTCATCATCTACTTCAGATGTATGCAAGTTGAAGTGGTCTTTGTATGGATTAAAACAAGATCCAAGAGCTTGGTTTGATAAGTTTCCGTCTACTTTGCTACAATTTTCTTTTAAGCAGAGCAAATATGTCTCATCTTTGTTTATTCGGAAAACATCTACTGGTTGTATTCTTCTTTTGGTGTATGTAGATGACATTATTATCACATGAACCGATTCTTCACTAATCACTAGCCTCCAACAGCAGCTTAAAGATTCTTTTCATATGAAATATCTTGATACTCTTACATATTTCTTGGGTTTGGAAGTTCATAATGATGCTTCAAGTGTGTTTCTAAACCAACACAAATATCTCATGATCTGATTTCTTTGGCTGGTCTTCAAGATTCATCCTCCGTAGATACTCCATTGGAATTGAATGTGAAGTATCGTCTTGAGGAAGACGATCTTCTTCCTGATCCAACTTTATTTCGACAATTAGTTGGGAGTCTAAATTACCTTACTATTACTCGGCCTGATATTTCTTTTGCAGTTCAATAAGTTAGTCAATTTATGCAAGCTCCCTGTTATCTCCACTTGGTGGCTGTTCATCACATCATTCGGTATCTTCTAGGAACATCTACTCGTGGATTGTTCTTTCCAAGTGATTCTCCTATTCATCTGAAAGTTTTTAGTGATTCTGATTGGGCGGGATGTCCTGATACTCGTCGTTCAGTCACTGGTTGGTGCATATTTCTTGGAGAGTCATTGATATCTTGAAAGAGTAAAAAGCAAGATCGTGTGTCAAAATCTTTAACAGATGCTGAGTATCGATCCATGTATACTGCTTGCTCCGAGGTTGTATGGATTCATGGATTACTTGTTGAGATTTGATTTCCTCAATCTCATTATACTCCTCTCCACGCTAACACTTCAAGACATTTGATCAAGGTTCCAAGAGGAGAAAAGTTAGGGTTCAAATGTTCTTCAAGTTTCTTTGATTTTGCCAAAGAACTTCGTTCTTCCAAGTATGTAAATCTATCATAGTGTTGGACTAGTTCGTCCTCACACCCTACATCTACTTTCAAATCAGTAAAAGAGTAATCTAAGATTCTAACCTTAGATTTTTGTATTCTTGAGATGAGTTGATATTGAGTTCTGAATTCTTGAGTTGTTGATTATTGAATTTCTATTCCTAATCATTAAATTGTCATACAATGTGAATTGTGACTATTGAGTATTTCAATGAATTCTTATTGAGAATCTTTTAAATTAAACATTATTGTTTAAATTCAGTTTTGAGGAAGTAAAGAACAATTTGAGAAAGAGTATAAGGGAACTAAGTATTTTGAAAATGTTTCATTTTTACATGAAGAGAAAAAGTAGACATTTTTAGAAAAGTTAGAAGTTTTCAGAAAAATTAAGTACAGAGCAGTTACCTCTTAAAGAGGCCCCTATTTGAGTAATTATCTCAACCCAGAATGTATTTTTACTTTAAGTAAAGAGAAACCTTGTTTTCTAAATGAACAATGAGTTTCAGAGGTAGCTCAGAGCAGTTACCTCTTTTAAGAGGATAGTTTGAGCAATTATCTCAAATCCGAGACATAGTAATGCTTTTATACATTGAGCAAAAGTAAATATTATTGGGAGTAGTATTGGGCACTGATATGGGGGATAGGTCAGACAACTCACAGCCCCCATAAACCATTTCTTGCCCACATGGATACAAGATTATATTTTTTAGATGAATCATTAGTGCCTTCAGGTAGAGCTTAGTATATCCACTTAGTTGAGGTGTTCTATATCCCGGAATGATATAGGATAGTTCTGGCAGTGTGGACAAGACGTTGTATCATCACTTAGCTCATAGTGATGGTTGTCGGTTCGAGAATCTCCCAATAGAGTCAAAGTGTTCAGAGGATGAGAAAGTATTTTGTAAAGTTAAATGGTTTCATTCCTTTAATTCTTTACATTCAGTTGAGTTTATGTTATACCTATTGTAGTCCTTTCTTTCAGTTATTCGCCTCGGCTATATTACATACTCGTACATTCAAATGTACTGATGTGATTCGACCTGCATCCTTTATGATGCAGATACATTTGTTCGGGATCATCAACATGCGCTTTGTTGAGATCACTTGACACTCTAGTTAGCTTTGGTGAGCCTCTTTGCATTCTGGAGGATTCCACTTTTTTTCTTTCAGTTTAGTCCTCTTAGGGTGTTGTGGATCTTGTCCCAACTTCCATGTTTAACTATAGATGCTTCATAGATAGTTAGAGTTGAGGAGTTTCTCAGTACTTTCTTTCCTTTTAAGATTGTTTTGCAAATTATTATTATTATTATAATTATTAGGCTTAAGTCATCCGTAGCCCCTTAAAGTTGTCTGCATAATTCGTTTAAACACCTCAACTAACGTTTGTACCTATTGAACACCTATTCCCCTTAAAATTGATACTTATTTGACATTTTTTTGACAATCAGCCAAAAATATGAGATGTGTGTACTACACTCGATGTGACATGGAAAATTGATGAATTAAATGATGACAAGTGGGTTTTGAATTCAAAAATTTATTTAAAAAATGATATTCTAAAATACATCTATTTACTAACTAAAAAAATTAAAAAAGAATTTTCTAAAAAATCTACCCACCAATAAAATGATGACATGTGGCATTGAATTCAATATTTTTAAAAATCTCTATTTAAATAATTCAAAAATAATTTTATGAATATAAAAACTTATTTTTCTTTTTATTTATTTATTTAACCCCCGCCCCCTCCGAGACCCATTTCCTCTTCGCCGGCGCCGGCGGCAACTACGACGCTAGCAAATCATCGCCTTACCTCTTTCTTCTCCTTCATTCAATTTTATCCTTTATGGTTTCTGTGTAAAGATGCAATTTGGATTCTCTATTGAATAGTTCAAGTGCTAGTGAAATAATGAAAGCTAGAAATTAGCTAATACTAGAACCGACCAGTTTTCTTCATATTGATAGCATCAAATCTGTTACCCATTGTCTTCATCTTCTTTCCATTAGTAATTATTTATCAAAATTGCAAAATATAATAATAATTTTTTATTCGAAAAATTAATTCATATTTTTCTTATCGAAATAAATGAAGATTCGCCGGAATGGGGTGCAGGGAATGGGGTAGGTTGAGCATGTGCGTAAAACAACTAATGGAAATGGTGGATGAGAAATTGAAAATAGTTGTAGGGAAGGGAATATTGGGATGGGGAAGAAGAGGGCTCTTTCTGCTTCTTCTATTTTTTTAAATTATTATTTTCTAAAAAAATTAGTTTAGTTGTACAAGTTTGAAAAAAATAAATATATATTTTGATAGCTTTACACGCTTAAAGAGAGTGAACCACACGTTTTTTGCCATGTCAGCATTTTGTGTCCAATAAAAATGACTTTTGAACAGTTGAGGTGTTCAATAGGCACAACCTATAGTTGAGGTGTTTAAATGAAATATGCGGACAACTTTAAGGGGCCACATATGACTTAAGCCTTATCATCATCATCATTATTATTATTATTATTGTTATTATTATTATTATTGCAAATGAATATTTTCAGACATTCCAGTTGAATTTATCTTTTTAAAGCTTCTTTATGCTTAAGTAAGTCTTTCGCTAAATAGTCAGCCAGGCCAAGGGTTCGCTTGGGGATTAAAAATGGTTCTCTAGTGCTGGTCGCGTCCAGAGTGTAGGCTCGGGGTGTAATAAATTTGGTATCAGAGCACAAATTTCAAGAGTCCTAGAGTGTCTATGAAGCCGTGTCTGTAGAGTCCTTCTTATCGTTGTGAAGTGCGCCACATCTAAAATTAGGAGGCTATGATATTTATGAACATTTCACTTTCTTCTTACTCCTGTTCATGCGAGAGAGTTCAACTCTATAAGAGTTTCTTCTAACTCGTGCTTACGCGTGGTTGTGTTTGAGGATACTTTCTTGGGGTGCTTCTTTCCTCGAGAGAAGAAGGAAGTTAAAGTGAGAGAGTTCCTAAATCTAAAACAGGAAGCGATGAGTGTGCATGAGTACAGTCTCAAGTTTACACAACTATCCCACTATGCATCAGAGATGGTGGCGGATATGAGGAGTAAGATGAGTTTGTTCATGTCCGAGCTATCCCGCCTATCCAACAAGGAATGTAAGGTAGATATGTTGATAGAGGACGTGTAAATAGATAGACTCATGATTCATGTGCAGTAGGTTGAAGAGGATAAGTTAAAGGATAGAGAACATTTTCGCAACAAGAGGGCCAAGACAACAAGTAATGAGACTGGCTAACAAAAGACCGGGAATGGGCATCGGTCATCTTTTTAGCAGAGGTCATCTGGACCAGCTCAATCTTCAGCTAGTGCACCTGCACTAAGAAACAAGAATGATCATAGGAATAAGAGTTCTCAAAATTTCATAGTTCAGGGTACTCAGTCTCAGGGTAGAATGGCACAGGGGTTCGGAACCCACCTTGTTCTAAGTGTGGTAGGACCCATCCAGGAGAGTGTCGTGATGGCTTCAATGGCTGTTTCAAGTGTGGTCAGATGGGTCATTTCATGAGGGAATGCCCTAAGAACAAGTAGGGTAATGGGGGTAATAGATCCCAATCTTCTTCAACAGCTCCATCAGATATAAATACCTAGAGAGGAGCTACTTCAGGAATAGATGGAGGTACGAACCGTATGTATGCTATAGCTAGGCGCCAGGATCAAGAGAACTCACCAAATGTTTTCATTTGTATGCTTAAAATCTTTGCTTTTGATGTTTATGCCTTACTTGATCCCAATGCGAGTTTGTCTTTTGCGACCCCTTATGTAGCCGCGAGGTTCGATACTTTCCCTGAACAACTTCTTGAGCCCTTCAATGTTTCTACACCTGTTGATGAGTCTATTCTAGCAGAACGAGTCTATCGTGATTGTACCATCTCTGTCAATCACAAGGACACCATCGTTGACTTAGTTAAGCTAGATATATTGGACTTTGATGTTATTCTAGGTATGGACTTACTTCATGCTTGTTATGCCTCAGTTGACTGTAGAACTCGAGCAGTCAAGTTTCAGTTTCCTAATGAGTCAGTTTTAGTGTGGAGGAGTAGTTCAACCGTGCCTAAAGGTCATTTTATTTCATACCTTAAGGCCATAAAGTTAGTTTCTAAGGGGTTCATCTATCACTTAGTCCGAGTTAATGACTCTAATGTTGAGGCATTGCCTATTCAGTCAGTCCAGTTGTGAATGAGTTGCCAGAGGTCTTTCCAGACGATCTTCCCGGAGTACCTCATGAGAGAGAAATAGACTTTGGAATAGATATTCCTCCCAATACTCAACCCATTTTTATTTCTCCATATAGAATAGCTCTAGCTGAGTTAAAAGAGTTAAACGATTAGTTAAGAGACCTTTTTGATAAGGGTTTCATCCGACCAAGTGTCTCACCGTGGGGCGCTCCGGTCTTATTGGGAGGAAGAAAGATGGTTCCCTTAGGATGTGTATTGATTATCACCAGTTGAACAAGATCACTATAAAGAATAAGTATCCCTTTCCGAGAATTGATGACCTTTTCGACCAACTTCAGGGTGGCACTTGTTTCTCTAAGATAAACCTCAGATCTGGCTATCATTAGTTAAAAGTGAGAGAAATCGACATCTTAAAGACAACATTCAAAACCCGTTACGGCCATTATAAGTTCCGTGTTATGTCATTTGGTTTGACTAACGCTCCTACAACATTCATGGATCTTATGAACAAAGTATCTAAGCAGTATCTCGACATGTTTGTTATCGTATTTGTTGATGACATATGGATATACTCAAAGAATGAGGAGGACCATGTTAGTATTCTCAAAATAGTCCTCCAAACTATCAAATATCGAGAGCTATTGTCATGACCCGAGCCTACACCCTGGACGAGGCCGGCACTTGAGAACCATTACTGGCCCCCAAGCGAACCCTCATCCTGGCTGACTACAAGTGGAAGACTAACTCAAGCATACATAAGCATCAAATTGAAGGAAACGTTAAAAATAGTTTAGTGAATCTCAAAACTTCGCTAAATATACTGAGTATGAAACATAAGTTTTAAATAATATATCTGAAATTGAGAGACTCTCCAAAACTGTCTATCTATGAAGCCTCTACTATTAAGGAAAGATGTCAGGACAAGACCCACGACACCTCAAAACTAGTAACTGGAAAGTAACTATGAAGTCCTCTGGAATACAATGAGGCTCACCAAAGCTAACTGGTGTGTAGAGTGATCTCAATGAAGCGCTTGTTGATAATCATGAACACATATATCTGCATCATAAAAGGATGCAGGTCGAATGGCATCAGTACATGGAATGTACGAATATGTAATATGGCTAAGTAAACAAATAACTGAACTGAATAACTAAAAGCAACTCAACTGAATCAATACATTAACATGAAGTGAAAACCATTTAAGCTTTACAATAAAATATACAATGAAAGCACATGAAAAAAAATAATCTTTACTCGTTGGAAGTTTCTCTAACCGACAACCATTGCTATGAGCCTAGAAATGATACAACATCCCGCCGCATGTTGCAAAGGCCCACCCTATACCTTGCCGGGGGGTGTGTAGGATGATATCGTGACTATGGATCCAACCATATGCCTTCTCAGAGGCGCTGAGGAGTCATATGAAAAATCAGTGCTATCCTTTCCTACGCTGGCTATGTAGTTTTATGGGACTTCTGAGTTATAAAAGACTCTAACCCAAATCAGTGCTCGATACTACTCCCAAAATAATTAATATCACTTTGTGCTCAATTCACCCATTACAAAGAATGGACTTCTTACATTACTTGAAATACTCTTTAAAACACGAGACATGCTACCTTCTTGAAAACATGCACATATATATATATATATGAATAAAATAACATTAGAAACTCTTAAGTCTTTATGAAATAATACCTTTAAACTTTTTCTCAAAACTTAGTTTGAAACAAATGATTGGCTTTCAAAGACTCTCAAGACTTATAACTCAATTCGTAGGGTTCATGTAGAATTATGGACATGAACGAATCAACTTGAGGACCTCAATAACCATATAAAATCTACTGAATACAACTCTTTCTCAAAACTCATTTTTACTACCTCAAAAAACTCAGTCTAACACTCAAGTGTAGGCTTGAAAAAACTTCTCAAAATTTATAACTCAATTCATAGGGTTCATGCGGAATTATGGACATGAACGACTCAACTCGAGAACGTTAATGCATAACAGATAGCAATTCAATAATTAGGAGTAGAATTTCAAAAAGAAATAGGAACTCGAGAACTCAAAATTAACTCATCTCAAGAATACTCAAATCTAGGGGTAAAATCCTAGATTACTCTTTTACTAATTTGAAATTAGATGTATGGTGTGTGGACGAACTAGTCCAACACTATGATAGCCTTACATACCTGGAAGAACAAGGTTTTTGAAGAATCTTGATTAGAAGTCTTGAAAACCTTTCTTGAGATTCTTGAATTAGTTTCTTGAAATTTCTATGGCCAAGAATTATGATTTTCATTAGTGATTCATAATTGTATGGAGGAATTTGAGTTGGAAAGAATGAAATTCTTGGAGAAGGATTTACATTGAAGAAGAATCTTGAAAAAGATTGAAAGAATTTTGAATGAAGTCTTCTACTTTGATTTTTCCTTAGGGTTGTCTTAGGGTTTGAGAGAGAAGAGAATGATGGATTAAGAGATTAAAATCTGATTGTTTTGGGTCTTTAATTAGTCAAGAAATTCGTTTAGGGTTTTCTTAGAGGTAAAAAGAAAAAAACGACCCTTTTAATGTTTTTCCGACGGCTAATTCGTCACAACACTGTTTATAACTTTTTACTCAAAATTTGGATTGACGCTAAATTGGTGGCGTTGGAAAGAGGATTCAAATACCTTTAATTTGACAGGTTATGATCCACGTAACCCTTTATATTCTAAGAGATATGGTCGTTTTAAGTTGACCTAAGTAAAATCTTATGTCAAAACTTAATTGGTAAGGAAACTTTCGACTCAACTTTGTGCTAGGAGTTTCTAGTGACCTTAATTGATATCCAAAATCATTGCCACACTAAAAGAATTTTACCTTTACACATATGGGAAATTTAAGAATCACCCAATATGACCCTACAAGTAAATGAAGAATGATTCGAGTCTTAACTTTAGAAATTTTTTGGGGTGTTACAATATCTCCCCCTTGGGATCATTCGTTCTCGAATGACGGCTGCTATGAGAATGAAAAAGGGTTACTTTACTATATTCAAGCCTAACTCAAAATCACAAAGTACCTAACATATGGTGATCATTCTGATCTAAATCACAAGATTCAGGTTTTATACCTCTGTAGGAAATCTCATCCTTAGAACACTACTCCTTACCGCTACATTCAGCTAACCTTGAACTCATATCACGAAACACCAAATGTATCACACATTGTCCACATGTTAACAACACCACATTGAAGCTTAGAACCTTAATCACTCCATAGACTCCTACTAACCCACTTTCTAAGAACTTCTCATCATCTCTATCAACTGAACTCATGCATTACCACCAGAAAGTTGACTTAGCACTCATTGAAAAAAACTTTATCTCCTTCTTCCTCCACACTCGTAACCTTAGATGGAATAGACACACCATCATTATCACAAAAACAAATAGCAATCCTCTCCTCTATCATCACACAACTACTATCAACAACACCATTCTCCAAAAATAAAAAGGATTACTGAAAGGAATTTAGGGCAAAAGATCATAAGCATGATTCATTCGAGAATTCTGATATAAGAATTTGCATGACATAATATTATGTTGCTAGCTATTGAGAGTAATTCATGAATTTGTGAGACCGAGTGTACTATGAGACATGAGTGCTTATATGAATAAGTTCATATCATGAGGCTGATATTCATAACTTTATGGAGTAATATTGAGATCAATGGGCTAAAGGCTTTGCCCCTCATTCTGGAAACTGACCTTAGATGTGAATCTATCTGAAGTGTATGAGCATAGTGTAACACCCCGACTTTTCAAAACGTCTAAATTAACTCGTACCTTCGTGGAAAGACAAAGAGGGTGAGCAATAAATTATGAATGATATGGTATGTCATATTTTAAGTGTTAAAGGGTTGTATATCAAGTTTTGAAGTTAGGTAAGTCGCAAAATAAAAGTTGGCGAAAGTTATCGTAAGTTCCTTTTTAAAGATTAATCTGAAATTTGGGTCAAAGGTATCAGAGGTTTTCTCCCAATCTATAAATATTTATGGGGCCCACAACCCATCAAATCGATGGTCTATGAGTCTAGTTTCCAACACATCAAACCGTTCGTTCAGACAACTTCAGAATAGGGAGATATTTGCATTTTTACGAGACTGCGCAAGCAGGCACGTGAGGTAGGTCCCCTAGGTCGGTGGAACTTTTTATATATCTTCTTCTTCGACTTTTCTTAATTTTTTTCAGTGAATAACCAGAAAACTTAGAAAACCCACTTCTAGGATCAACCAAATTATAGATTTTCTCGACTGAAGTTCTTGACGAAATTTGTTCTACGCGTTAAGCTCGTCAACAGGGTATAATTTGTTTTATCGATTTCGTAGCATATCATATTTTGGTGTTGGGACAACAAGGGTTTGGACATATTTTAAGGTTTTGAGGTGTATTACAAACTTAAGATCAAGGTAAGACCCTTCTTTCATCGATTCTAGCTTTAATAAGCCGCAAATAGCAATTTGCGACAGAAATACATATCTTTTATCGGATTATCGTGGTATCCTCTATTCTTGTGTGTTAATTATGGTCTTGCCTTGTTGTAGTATCGAGGGGGTTGTGAGTAAAATTCGTAGGTCACGTGAATTTAGCGAAAAAGGTATGGTAAGGCTATTCCCTTCTTATGTCATGTTTCCTTAAAGCTTAGGAGCAATGTAATTGAGTTGTCATCCTTGTAATACTTGTAGCCATTATTGTTGATTGTTGGCTGCTCGAGTTGATATAATCCTCCCTTGTAGGGATTCTTATTCAGTTAGTAGCGTCCCTATGTTGGACACGACTTAGAGGCTATTCGTATATGTTACTTGATACGCTCAAATTACACCTCCCTAAAGAAGCATAAACGGTCGTTATCAAGTAAAGAACCCAACTTGTAGGTTGGGGTCGATCCCACGAGGAAAATAGTTTAGACTTTAATTTAACCAACAATTATATTCGATTAGTCAAATTACTTCCAGAAACAAGTAATAAAAAGGGTATTTTTTTAAAAACAAATTGTAAGAATTTAATAAGTAATCAGTAATCAAAACTCAATTTTGGTTGTTATCAAGATGAGAAAATTAACTAGGGTATACGTGTTCACCACAAGCTCATAACTCAGTAATCCTAGTAATAGCAACCCTTTCCTAGTGAATTACATGCAAAGTGATAAGTTAGGTATCTCTAAATCCTTCGTTCGGCATCTAGAGAATTTCACCCCACCTTGGTCCGGCTACGTGTGTATAATTTACTAACCCTTACCTTTACCTCATATTAGACATCATAATCGATGTTTGGCTTAGTTATTACTTCGCACCAATCGACACTAGCCTATTAGATAGTATCACACTAAATCTATGTTGATAATTCTTTTCTTGTTGATTACCTCCTTGGTCCGGCAAGTAGCAACAAGGCAAGTTCTAACGCGT
>NW_006238948.1:1141269-1142389 GCF_000226075.1 Solanum tuberosum | reverse complement strand
CGTAGCTCCATACTTAGCATCTTCAAAAATCAGGTACTGGAACCCTCGCAGTCTCAATCTACGGATCAACAGTACGGTCCGTAGATAAGTCTACAGACCGTCAATGGTCGTCGTGGTTCCACACTTGGTCAGATTTCCCTGATTTGTCTCCCATGCCTTGGCTTCTGATCTAAGACCATCATTTACGAAACTTCTATGGACCTACGGTCCGTAGATCACCTCCGTAGATTCTTTTTCTGCATTTCTTTCAGCTGTCTCTTTAATTCCGCGCCTGAACATCTTTCCTTCAAAATATGATAAAAACACATAAAAACCAATACAAAAAGGCCCTAGACACACACAACTTGTAAGTGAAATTTATTAGAAACACCGTAAACTCATGGTATATTAACATCCTTAACTTAAATTTAATGTTTGTCCTCAAGCGACGCACTAGGACTCTAAACGACACTTGTATAGAAGCAAGCATTTTAAGCACAAGCAATCATATGGCTCTCTATCCCACTTACTTTTCGGGTGCAAAATTTGTTCACTTAGACTCGACAAGCTAATTCATGTGGATCAAACCATGACAACAATCGACCAACCAACACACAACATACACTGTTTTACTATCACCAAAGTACCAACTTTCTGAAAATTTAACTAGTACCCTCACTTCAAACGAAATCCCTTTTCTTTCACACAATGACTATGACTTTGAGTACAAGGATTCATTCAACACTCACACTCAGAAACAACTTCAAGTACAGTTAGTGCTCAGTACCATAGGCTTGCACTTATTTGCAATGCTTAGACTCCCCAATTTAGACTCTAGGATCAGTATAGGACTTTTTTGGCTTGTAACGTAGGCTCAGGATCAGGTGTGGTACATTTGGGTACTTCTTAGTGACTTTCTGCCCTCCTTGACATTACGCTAGGCTTTCAACCTCTTTCTGCCCTATTTCTGTCATCCTACCGTTTTACCTTCTTTCCCTTGATTTTCTTCAACCATGGATGTGACTTTAGGCTTTTCAGATCTTTTTACTTTTCACTTTTATCTCTTTCTTGCGTTTTATGCTTTTTTTTAATTTTTTCTTCAGGTTTCAACAAGTCACATCCATTCCTTTCTTTTCTTTCT
>NW_006238948.1:1141056-1141169 GCF_000226075.1 Solanum tuberosum | reverse complement strand
TGCACATGTCCAAGGAGGGACCGGGGACAACATAGTACATTTATGGGGAGGTGAGTTCGTGGTTTAGAAAGAAATGGTCTAATTTTAGGCTCAAAGCATTTGGATCAAAGGGA
>NW_006238948.1:1139556-1140527 GCF_000226075.1 Solanum tuberosum | reverse complement strand
GTTGGGTTACTCAGACTTCACCCTATCACTCACAATCCATTTACCCCACCCCCAACAAAAATAGATGTGATTGTCCCCAATGCATACAAGAACAGTAAAAGATAGTTGATTGGGTGAAGCAAACTTGTAGCGCATAGCGCCGACGAATCATGCACGAGCGGGTGGGTCCGGTTTTCCGGAGCACGCTGGAGCAATAGTAGGGTCACCCTCAGTAGTGCCCACATCATCCATCATAGCACTATCAATGGTGCTCACAACGTCCCTCACAACAGGCGGGACCTCTACAACTAGGGCAGAACTCGATGCCCCTGCAACACTCTCACGCACCCTCTGTTGGCGCAACTGTTCATCTAGAATCAAGGCCTTCCTGGCCTCCTTCTCCTGCCTATGCTTTCTCTTTTGCGCTTTTTCCTCCTCAGTGCGATTAGAACGGTGCCTCTTACCTTTGGCATGTGTAGGCTCAAGCCCCTCCTCGGCGGTCCCACTGAATAAAGCATCCAACACCGTATGATCAACCAGTGCAGTAGGTGCGGCCTGAGGCTCAACTGTAGGGGCGGCAAGAATGGCATCAACGTCGGTCCAGACACTAGCTAACTCAGCCTGCAAAGAGGATAGATCTATGGCCGAGGCTGATCGCTCGAGGACTCGCAATTCAAAGGCATCAAGACACTTATTTACTGCCTGGACCATCCGGTCCATCATGCCCTCCATCCTTCGCTCCATTCTGGCCTCAGACTCGGCTATCGACTTTTGCATCCAAGGCTGGATGTGATGCAGCAGTGTGGCCATCTGAGCCTCCAATTTCTGTACTCTGGCCAACGGGACAACAATAGCTCCTAACTGTGGTGTGGACTGGGATGAACTAGGAGCCACTCTAGTAGCCTGGGAAGAGGAAGCCAGAACAGTATCAGAGTGATCTGGTATAATGGGATCCCCGCCCTATGCCTGCCCCACCGTGTCTGCAAGATCTG
>NW_006238948.1:1138480-1139286 GCF_000226075.1 Solanum tuberosum | reverse complement strand
TGTTCAGCATTCCTCTGGAAAGCACCGCTCCACACGATGTCCCATCTGTACTCAAACTCCGTTGTGCTTAGTGACCAAGAGTGACCTATGGTCAGACCATAGAGAAAGCGGCTGATGGTGGTATATGATATGCCCACCGGACAACCCCGGACCACAGTGGAAGTGAGAGGATCTTGGTCCATGGGATTTGACCTCTTGGAGATCGAACCACAGAGAGTGGCAGCATAAGAGGCGTAGAACTCTCGCACAATCTCCTCACTATAAGTCCCAGGGTCTCAAGCCATCCAATTACACTTGTGAAGGTTAAAAACCCGGTGGATGTCAGGGACAGTGTGCAAGCTCCCCGTGAGGACTCTGCGCTCCTCTGTAANNNNAGAGTGGCAACATAGGAGGCATAAAACTCTCGCACAATCTCCTCACTATAAGTCCCAGGGTCTCAAGCCATCCAATTACACTTGTGAAGGTTAAAAACCCGGTGGATGTCAGGGACAGTGTGCAAGCTCCCCGTGAGGACTCTGCGCTCCTCTGTAATAAGTCGGGCCATCTTCCCTTTGTTATATCTCATCTTGGCATCCCGATAAATTTGCCATTGGCCCTCAACACACCATCTGTTTGGGTCACCTGCCACTGGAGTAGGATCCTCATTCCTTGGTGCTGGTACAGACTCCGAGCTAGTGGCCTTATTAGATGAGGCAACTTGGTCATCCTGGCTGGACCCTGTGGCTGACTTGGCCTTGGACCCCGAAGCATGGGCAGACTCGGACCCTGAAGCATGGCTGGACTCAGAGCCCGAAGCATGGGCAGAC
>NW_006238948.1:1133838-1138370 GCF_000226075.1 Solanum tuberosum | reverse complement strand
TTGTGTTGGGAGGAACGTATGCTGGATCTCTTTCCATGTCTGTGTCCTCATCGATTAACCTGAAGCTAGGAGCAACAGATTTTGACTTGCCCTGTTTTGTGTAGGTGACTAGCTTCTTGGGTGCCATCGTACCTGTGGAAGCAATATTTGTGCCAAAACTAACCATAAACAAACAAAAAAACTTTTTAGAACTATAAACGAACAGTAATAAAGTCCCAAGAAAATTTCAAACAGAGGCTACAATGGTCATCCACGGAGGAGACCTACGGTCCGTAGACTGATCTACGGTCCGTGGAACCCTTCCGTGGATCAGAGGACCAACAATATTGGTCCACATCCGTGGTTTCACACTTAGTAAGATTTTCAAGTGCATCAACCCACGAACCCAATCTACGGTCCGTAGACGGGGTATCGTGGATGCGATCTGTGCCAGGTTTCAGCCAATCTTTATTTGCAAGTCCACATCTTAGACCATTTTCAACAATATCCTAGTCTAACCATGCATTTCAACATTGAATCATGCTAGTTTGTCATTCTCGGGATTCCGATTAATCATTTGAACAAGTATTTAAGACAAACTTTGGAACCCTAGGTCGAAACTTACATGTAGACTCATAATCACATACAACAAGGCAACAATCACTATCTATCGTTCCAAGGGTATTGTAACTTCCAATTTTATCATGCAATTTCATCTAACAATTACCCAAGGTCAAGACCCAACTCCCGACTTTCTATATTCAATCTATGAACCGAAATTCAAAGTAAGGGGAAAGTCTATTATCTTATAAGCAACGAGGAGTGGGGAGATTGCGTGACAACACTAAGCTTAGCAAGACCAAGGAATCACCTCTTCGTTACTAACCCAACACCGAACCCTTTTGTGGAATATATAATGAGTTGTATTCGTAAATGGAAAGGAATTGTGGGAATTATGGGGGAATGGAATGAATGATTTTATGGGGGAGTTATGGAGTGATTTAGGGAGGTTATGGGATGGTGAAACGGTTTGAGAGTGAATGGAGGGAAGTGGAAGTGATTTTAAATTAAGGGAGTTTTTAAATGAGGGGATCCGAGTCGGGTCAGACAGAACTAGGGTTTGGACTCACGAGACCCCGTCTACAGTCCGTGAGTCGATCTACGGTCCGTAGATGAGGACCGTAGATCACCATTACACTTAGAAAAATTGAGAGGCATACCTGGTGTCTACGGACATCATCCACGGTCCGTGGATTGAACGACGGACTGTCGATGGGGTCCGTAGACCTCTGCACCAGATCATTTTCTGCAGATTTTTCTTGGTGTACCTGCACATGTAGCAAACAATAGGCTATTCTTTTTACATTTTCTGGACATTTTTTAGACACGGACTCTATGCTAATTTTAGCCAACACTAAAAAAAAAACTAAAACACCTATCTAAATTGATACAGAGATGCAATTAAACAAAGAAAACTACTAAATGGAAAACAAAAATCTATCGTTGGCTAGATTGAACATCTTGGGTTGCCTTCCAAACAACGCTTGATTTAACGTCGCGGCACGATGTAAGTTTCTTGATTACTCAGACTTCATCAAGATTGTTGGCCTTAATCACTTCTTGCACACTTTCAACATTTCCCAGATAGATCTTGATCCTTTGCCCATTTACCATGAACCTTATTCCTTCACTATTCTCAAGCTCAACCGCTCTATGGGGGAGCACTTTTGTGAGCAAAAATGGCCCAGTCCATTTGGACTTGAGTTTGCCTGGAAACAAGCATAACCTAGAGTTGAATAGAAACACAAGTTCACCAACCACAAATTCATGCTTTTCAATTCTTTGATCATGATACCGCTTCATCTTCTCTTTGTACAAGGCTGAACTTTCATAAGCTTTTAGGTGAAACTCATCAAGCATATTCAAGTCTTTCATTCTTTGATTTGAAGCGGCTCCCCAATCCAAATTTAGCTTCTTCATTTCCCACATCGCCTTATGCTCTAGCTCTACCGGTAAATGACAAGACTTCCCATATACAAGTTGGTAAGGAGACATACCTATGGGGGTCTTGTAAGAAGTGCGATAGGCCCATAGAGCATCATCAAGCTTCCTTGACCAATCCGTTCTATTAGCATTCACAGTCTTTGCCGAAATCTGTTTGATTTCTCTGTTGGACACTTCAACTTGCCCACTAGTCTGTGGTTGGTAATGAGTGGCTACATTGTGGCGGACACCATATTTCTCAAGTAGTGCCTTGAACAACTTATTACAAAAGTGAGAACCTCCATCGCTAATAATAGCCCTCGGTGTACCAAATCTGGAGAAGATATTCTTTTTCAAGAATGCGATGACACTTTTGCCTTCATTGATGGGGAGCGCAACTGTTTCCACCCATTTCGATACTTAATCAACCGCAACAAGGATATACTTCATCCCATATGAACTCACAAATGGACCCATAAAATCAATGCCCCATACATCGAACAACTCTATCACCAATATAGGATTCATAGGCAACTCTTGCCTCTTTGAAATCCCACCTTCTCTTTGGCAACGATCACACGACTTGGCGAAATCCTGAGCATCTTGGTGGATGGTAGGCCAGTAGTACCCACACTGTAAAATCTTATGTGCAGTCCGAATACCACTATGATGCCCACCAACAGGCGATGAATGGCATGCTTCAAGTACACTCAACATCACAACCTCGGTCACACAACGACGAATAATCCCATGAGCACAACTACGATACAAGAAAGGCTCATCCCAAAAGAATTTCTTCACATCATGCATAAACTTTTTCCTTTGATGAAAAGACAAATCGGGGGGCACAATATCCCTTGCCAAATATTTAGCAAAGTCTGCGAACCAAGGAATCAAATCATGAGAAGCAGCCAATACCTGTTCATCTGGAAAAACATCATTAATTTCAGCCCTATCTCCAAGCTTTAGCATAGCCTCCTCCTCTAATCTGGACAAGTGGTCGGCAACTTGATTTTCAGTTCCCTTTCTATCTTTTACCACAAAATCAAACTCTTGCAGCAACAATACCCATCTAATCAAGCTTGGTTTTGCATCCTTTTTCTCCATCAAATACCTCAATGCAGAATGGTCAGTATGCACTATGACTTTAGTACCAAGCAAGTAGGATCGAAATTTCTCGAATGCAAAAACCACCGCAAGAAATTCTTGTTCGGTCACAGTATAATTCTTCTGGGCCACATTTAGAGCTTTGCTAGCATAGTAAATAGGGTGAAGAATATTCTCTCGTCTTTGTCCCAATACTACACCAAGCGCCACTCCACTCGCATCACACATTACCTCAAACGGTTGTCCCCAATCCGGTGAAAAAATGATAGGTGCAATAACCAACTTCTCCTTTAACTCTCCAAATGCTCTAAAACAAGCATCACCAATATAGAACTTACACTCCTTCTCAAGAAGTTTGCACAACAGATGTGCAATTTTTGAGAAATCTTTGATGAATCTCCCATAAAAACCTGCATGCCCAAGAAAACTTCTAACACCTTTTACAGAAATGGGTGGTGGAAGCTTTTCAATTACTTCAACTTTAGCTCTATCAACCTCAATACCTTTCTCTGAAATTCGATGACCCAACACTATACCTTATTTAACCATAAAATGACACATCTCCCAATTCAACACCAAGTTGCAGTCTTCACACCTTTTAAGGACCTCGGCCAAATGATCCAGACAACGGTCAAAAGAATCACCTACAACTGAAAAATCATCCATGAACAATTCAATAATGTCTTCCACCATATCAGAAAATATAGACATCATATAGTGCTGGAAGGTTGCTGGAGCATTGCACAACCCAAATGGCATCCATTTGAACGCAAAAGTACCATAAGGGCAAGTGAAGGTGGTCTTCTCTTGGTCTTCTGGAGCAATAGAAATTTGATTGTAGCCTGAATACCCATCAAGAAAACAATACCAACCCTTTCCTGCAAGTCTATCCAACATCTGGTCCATGAAAGGCATAGGAAAGTGGTCCTTTTCTGTCCACGCATTCAACTTCCGGTAATCCATACAAACTCTCCATCCAGTAACGGGCCTCATTGGAACAAGCTCATTTCTTTCATTTGGAACCACAGTAATACCACCCTTTTTAGGCACGCACTGGACATGACACACCCAACTACTATCTGCAAAGGGGTAAATAACTCCTGCATCCAGCCACTTGATTATCTCTTTTTTAGCTACCTATTGCATAGGTGGATTTAATTTTCTCTGGTGATCGATACTGGGCTTATGATTTGGCATGAGTTGGATTTTGTGTGAGCAAATACCGGGAGGAATCCCGATAATATCCGCAATAGTCCACCCAATAGCTCGCTTGAACCTCTTTAACACAGTCACCAAGGACTCTACTTGTCTCGCATTCAAATCTGCCGCAATGATGACCGGCAAAGTATTCTCTCTGCCCAAGTATACATACCTCAAATAAGGTGGTAGAGCCTTAAGCTCCAAGTTCGGTGCCTCCACAATAGATGGTCTTGCGGGTGGGGACTCACGATTTTTCATGTCTA
>NW_006238948.1:1132093-1133637 GCF_000226075.1 Solanum tuberosum | reverse complement strand
ATGACTGCTGCTAGTTCCTCAACACCTAGTCGCTCTTCAATTTGCACTTCTGTTCCAGTCTCCACTCTGTAAGTTATAGCAGATACTGTTTGTAGCTCACCCCCATTCTGCATGGACCTACAAATATTGAAAGTTGCTTCTTCATTGTTCAGTCTCAACTTCATTTGTCCCTTTTCCATATCAACCAACGCACGCCCTGTGGAAAGAAATGGTCTCCCAAGGATGATGGGAACCTCAAAATCAACCTCACAGTCAAGAATCACAAAATCTACCGGAAAAATGAAAGACTCCACTTTCACTAGCACATCATGGAGTACACCAATGGGCTTCTTCACAGTTCGATCGGCCATTAGTAACCTCATTGTAGTGGGCTTTGGGTCCCATAGGCCCAAATTCTTGTAAATAGATAATGGCATGAGGTTGATGCTAGCACCAAGATCACACAATGCCTTAGCGAAGTGTAACAACCCTATAGTACATGGGATCGTGAAAGCACCAGGGTCTTCCTTCTTCTGCACAAGAGATCTTGTAGCAATAGCGCTACAATGCTGCAATCTATCATCATCATCAAAACTTACAGACATTTTCTTTGTCACCATATCTTTCATGAACTTCGCATACCCAGGCATTTGCTCCAAAGCTTCTATCAAAGGAACGTTGATAGAAAGCTGCTTCAACATACTAATAAACCTGTGATATTTACCATCTTCAGTCTTCTTCACTAACCTTTGTGGAAAAAGGTAGTGGAGGTCTAGGTATGGGAACCACTTTCTGAGATATCTCCGCTTCCTGCTCTGTTGCCGTCTCAAACTCTTCTCTAGCCTCTACCACATCATCTTCTTTTGTCATCTCTGCATCCACCACAGACGGCATAAATGGATCTATGGTTTGCTTACCCCCTCGAGTAGTAACTATCATACAATGACCATCATTTTTTGGATTCTGGATGGTGTTGTTAGGAAGAGTGCCAGGTTGACATGGATTCACTGTAGTAGACAACTGAGTCATCTGCTGCTCTAGATGCTTTATTGACACTGCATGGGCATCAACCTCTGACCAATACCAGACAAGTCATTTCTCATCTCCTTTAACATTCTCATCAGTTGCATCAAACCTTCTCATCATCTTATGCATCATATCTTCAATACGCGCCAGATTGCCTCCAGCTTCCCTAGCACCAGATTCCCAATTTTGAGGGGGAACATAAGGTCCAACCCGATCGTTTCTGTTGCCATAGTTTGTCCGGTTGTAGTTGTTGTTGCTATTGAAGTTTCCATCCCGGACATATTGACCCTCTCGATTGTAATTACCATAGTTCCGACCTTGGTTTCCTTGACCTTGGCGCCAATTTTCCATGTTGGATCCTTGAGCGTTAGGTCGGAAACCCCCGTCTGATCATTCACTGCATAAGCATCTTCTTCATAGTAACACTCTTCATCTGGTGGCGGCGTTCTAGTCGAGTAATTCACTGCATTTACCTTCTCTGCACCTCCGCTCACATGCTTCAATACCAACCCAAACTCGGTCCTTATCTGAGCCATCTC
>NW_006238948.1:1131623-1131766 GCF_000226075.1 Solanum tuberosum | reverse complement strand
TACCCTATCTTTGTGATTGAGCTTCTTGGACACTGGATAATACCTTGCTAAGAACACATTTCTCAGTTGGTTCCATGTATAGATTGAGTTAGAAGGAAGCTCAGTGAACCATATAGCAGCATCGCCTGTCAGTGATAGAGGAA
>NW_006238948.1:1079924-1130209 GCF_000226075.1 Solanum tuberosum | reverse complement strand
CTTCCGTAGCTCCACACTTAGAATCTTCAAAAATCAGGTACTGGAATCCTCACAGTCTCAATCTACGGATCAACAATACGGTCCGTAGATCAATCTACGGACCGTCAATGGTCACCGTGGTTCCACACTTGGTCAGATTTCCCTAATTTGTCTTCCATGCCTTGCCTTCTGATCTACGATCATCATCTATGGAACTTCAATGGACCTACGATCCGTAGATCACCTCCGTAGATTCCCTTTTCTGCATTTCTTTCAGCTGTCTCTTTAATTCTGCGCCTGAACATCTTTCCTTCAAAATATGATAAAAATACATAAAAACCAATACAAAAAGGCCCTAGACACACACAACTTGTAAGTAAAATGTATTAGAAACACCGTAAACTCACGGTATATCATTGCTTATAACTAAATTACTCGCTTTTAGCCTATTGGATTGTTATTGTTTCCTTTGGGAATATTGTGGTTAGCTGCATGAATGTGATCTATGCCTAGAATGGCTATGTTCTGCCTTCAGGGCTATATTTATGCCTAGAAGGGCTATGAGTTGCCTACTGGGCTATATTGACGCCTAAGGAGGCTATGTGCTACCTATAGGGCCATGTTGTTGCCTAAGATGTCTATGAGTTATCTATAAGATAGATTGATGCCTTAGAGAGCTACGTGTTGCCTACGGGGCTATATTAATGACTAAAAGGTCTATGTTATTGACTACGGGGCTAGGGGACTAACGATAGGGGTATATAGATTGATTGGCACCTTTTGGGCTTATGGTGGCCTGGGTAGGTGGTCTTGTGTGTTGTTTGTACATGTCAAGCTTATGGGGGCTTGGTTAGGTTCTTGTTTTATTATTTTTGGAAATTCTAGATTTAGGAGCAGGGCAGTACACTTATCTTATCCTTGATTTATTTATCGGATTACTCCTAGTATGTTAGGATACCTCCTCATAGTCTATTACCTTTCATACTCAGTATATTATTTCGTACTGATGCCCCATTGCCTGGGGGTAGTGCATTCATGCCTGCAGGTCCCGACAGATGACCCAGTAGACCTCCTCAGTAGCAGGATTGACCTCTATCCGATTGGCTAGCCCCTTTTCTCCGGAGCTGCTAGAGTTGGGATGTTTGTTAGCTTTTGTTGTATATATTTTTATGGGTAGGCTGGGGACTTGTGCCGCCAATATTTACTACTCTTAGAGGCTTACAGACTAGGGTGTGGGGTGTATAGCTACGTTATGGCCTTGATGGCCTAGTTTGTTGGTTTGCTGAAGCTTGTTAGCTGTTTGATGTATTGTCTTGATATATGCTTGCTTTCAGTTTTTGTATAGATATCATAGTGGCCTCGATGGCCCAATCAGGACTTCTGTGTTAGTTGACTATTTCTTTATATGAATTCTTGGGAGTAGCTGTCTCTTTTATAGATTTGTTGACAGGGGCCTTGCCGGCTGAGAGTTTACTTTTAAGCTGAAATATATTTGTTTGTTTTCTTGATTGCGTGTGGCTGCCATGCGCTAGTAGCAAATGGTTCAGCAGGGTTGGCTCGGGCCTAAGATCTGGCATTAGGAACCAGTTGCGCCCATTGAATTTGGGGCGTGACAAACTTGGTATCAGAGCAACGTCGTATCCTAGGGAGTCTGCAAGCCGTGTCTAGTAGAGTCTTGTTTATAAATGTGTTGTGCACCACATTTGATAAGTAAGAAGCTACTGGGCATGTTAGTATGACTATCCTTCTTTTGCTCACCTCGTGCTATAGAGCGGTGTCTTAAAGGTTGAGGTTTCTGGCTTATAATTGATATTTATATGCAGATAGAGATGGTTGACACCAGACAGACCATAGCTAGCCAGGGGCTAGATATAGCTGCAAGCGAGGGTACCAGAAAGGTACCATGGGTGGAGGTAGCCCATTATGAGACCTAGGGGGAGACATCTTCTCAGCCCCATATAGCTTCTCTACTGCTTCAGGAGCCTCCGAGGGCTACAAGAATTCCGGCTCCACCAACAGTACTACCTCTAGTTCCTCTTATTCCATCTGATCAGGATTTTAAGAGTGCAGTATGTATGTTAGCACTGTTAGTAACTACATAGCGCCAGCCAGTTGCGCTAGATGTTGTCGGACCTTTTGAAGTTCCCAAAAGTTCGAGAGTTCGTGAATTTCTTGCCTTGAATCCTCCACAGTTTATAGGTACAGATCGTAGCGAGGAAACTCAGCACTTTGTTGATTAGCTTCATAGGATCTTCAGAGTCATGCATGCCTCAGCGACTGAGTCAGTTGAGTTAGCAACATTTTGATTGTGTGATGTTGCAGTATTGTGGTACAAAAGTTGGGAGAGATCTAGGGGAAAAGATGCATTTCTACCCACTTGGGATAGATTTACAGAAGCTTTCTGTAATGACCCTTAAAAAAATGAACTAGTGAAACTAGATCCTAACATGTGTGCGTTTAAGTTTGATGTAAGGTTTGATGTTGTCCCGAGTCATGGTTAAGGGGTTTAGGGGCCAAACATTAAGGTACGACTCCCCAAGGACCACCCTAGGGGTCCTTTAGGAGGACCCTAAGTCTAACCCCTAAGATCCCTTGAAACAAAAAAGTTGGCCAAATTGTGGTTACCTATAGAAGGGGACCATGCCCCGTAGGTCCATCCACGCCCCGTGGATGGTTTTCGTAGGTCAGGCCCCCAAAATGTGAGTCTCTGACCAGAACCACGAAGGCACAGGATGGGGCGTCAACCCATCCACGGTCCGTGGATGGGGAGCCGTCATTTGGCACCTGCAAGTCTGGTTTGGTTCGGCCTAGGTGGGGTGAATTGGTAAATTCACCCCAAGTTCTAATAAAAGTATGGACGGTTATTTTATGTTTATTTAGACATTTTAAGAATATTAAAAGTGATTAAACCTATTTTAGAATATATTATTACAAAACCCCAAATTCAAACGACCCTTCCCCTCCATAAGATCTCTCTCTAGAACTCCATAGAAGGTGAAGACTCCAAGCTTCCAAGGTCAATTTATTCAAGGTTTTCAAAGGATTTTTTAAGGGGATTTCGTGGGAAGAAATAGCAAGGTATGGTGTTTTTGATCCTTGTCTAATTTTCCATTCAAGGAGCCAATTCAGATGTGATTTCAAATCATGAAAATCTAGGTTTTCACTCAATCTCATGGGTTCTTTCATCAAACAATTTTAAAGGTTAACTAATGTCAAATTATGATTATATTGATGTTTAATTGATGATTTTACTCTATGACCCCATGATTCTTCTTAATTTCTAAATTGTGCCCTATGAAGTGGGTTTATTGATTATGAATGAATGTTGATGAATTATGCCTAAATTGATTTAGATTATTGAATTGTATCATCATCTATGCCTAATTACTGTGAATTGTTGGTGAATTGAGGATTTGTGATCATAGCCTTGAAAGGGCAAGTTTGACCTAATCTCATGTTAAAGTAGAATTGTGCGAGAATTGTTGATCCACTTGAAAGGTGAAGGTGTTTACTTATTATGAACATTGTGATCATGGCCTTGAAGGCATAGTGTGGGTAATTGAAGTATTATCATGATGTTGTATATATGAATGTGATGTAAAGCATGTGTGTGATCTAAAGGAACGAAATATGATCATGTTTAGAAGTTAATAGTGTTAGGATTGAATGTTATCTCTCTATTGACACTTGTGAATGATGATGATTATGTGAAAGTCTATACTCACATACACACACACTTGAATGAATGAATAAATGAAGTTCAATGATAATGTTAATGATGAAGCACTATTTGAAAGGTTATTCTCATATTGTACTCTAATGAATGATAATGACTTGTTGTGAAAGTACTTTCTCAAAATAAGGGGGTTCTTAGGTGAAAGACTATGCTCATCTTTGAATCTATGAGCTTTCTAATGAATGAATGTTGGGTTTGGGATGGATGCTCATCCGGGAGTTAGGCGGGGTATCTAGTAGCAATCCCTTATCCCATAATTGATTTAATGTAATGAATGTAATGTACTCCGTGGGGAATAATGCTAAGCACCAAGTGGATATGGCTTGAGATGGGTGCTCATCCGGGAGTTGAGGCGGGGTACTTAGTAGCAATCTCTTGAGATGGATGCTCATCCGTGAGTTGAGGCGGGGTATCTAGTAGCAATCTCCCTATCCCTTAAACTATGTGCCCACATAGGTCTAGCTAGTGGATCCACTTAAGCTAAAGAACAATGGTCCTACCTTAGGCAAGTAGGAATCCCTTATCCAGTAAGGGTGACACTCTGATTCCATGTCAAGCTCTTATGGTCTATGTCGGTTAAGGCTTACCCCCACAATAATGTTAATGAACTGTGGCTTCTTAAGGATGTACTACTTAGTTTGGGTGGTGGTATGGGACACCATCTATACATTGCACAAGTAGGCATTTGAGGGAGGTCATAGTGTGTTCCTTATAATGTTAATGAATGAATGGACTCTTATGACCTTGTTAATGAAGAATGTTGATCTTGTGTCTAATGAATGAAGGTGTTCTTAATAAGGTTAATGAATAGTGACTTGAATGCTTATATGTGTAATGAAAGAATGCATGCTATGTTTGGATTGTATATATGAGTACTTCTTTGTTATAACTTGTTGAGTATGAATGTGTCTAGCCTATGGTGACTTCAAAGGAGCACTTAGTGTGAGTAGTAGTATGGGATGCTACTTGGACATTACACAAGTGTGACTTAGAGTTATCGTAGGTGATGGTCCTTATGTGATGATCATGTCTTATATATTGTTTATGTCTTTATGAATGTATATTGTTGAATGTGGAAAGGTTGAATGGCAAGTTCACTTTTGGTGACCTTAGGGTGGTGCCTTGGTGTGGATAGTGGCATGGGACGCTATCCATACATTGCACAAGGTATAGCCTAAGGGTTACTTTACGTGAAGGGTTATGTAAAGGTAATGGGTTATATATGTTGAATATGTCTCTATTGTGATAAATTACTTGTATGTTGGTTATGATAGAGTATTATGACTCTTATACTTGTATTTCATGAAGTTTTACCAAATTAGCATAAAAGCATGTCTTTCAAACAAATATCCTTTTAGGCATGTTTTTGCATGGTCATCATACTTAGTACTTTATGTGCTAACCCCCATTCTTCTTCTATGTTTTTACTACAAGTATAGGTTGCGGTAATTGAGTATCTCTCTCTAGTTGGAGCTTGGACTAAACTTCTTCCAAGACATCTTTTGGGTATGTCCTCGTGGACCGAGGATAAGGACTTTTCATGTTTTCTAGTTCTTCTATTGTCAAGACTTCGATTGTAAAGGGCCATGACCCTATCTTGTATAAAGTTTTGTCTAAGATGGCCATGTGAGACTATAGTATTCCTGTCAAGCCCCGAACCTACACCTTGGACGTGGCCGGCACTCGAAGACCATTGCTGGCCTAAGCGAACCCTTGGCCTGACTTATGACTCAGCGGAAGACTCTAAACATTTTACTATATGCGAGTTGGAATGGTAAAACAAGATATAGGGTTGAAAGGAAATTGAAGAAAACACTTACCTTGGCTCTTCTCAACTCATGAATAAACTTAACTCAAAATAAAGCAATGAAACACATGCATTATATGAAAAGCTTTATAAAACAGTAAAAGCAACTTAGTTCATTAAAGAAAATGCAATACAAAACTCAACTTTACACTCATATACAAAGTAATATAGTTTAGGTGGGAGTTTCTCTAACCGACAACCACCACTATGAGCCTAAGTGGTGATACAACATCTTTTGACACGCTGTTAGAATAGTCCTATACTTTTCCATCATATAGAACCTACTTAACTGAGTGGATCCACTAGCTTTACTTATGTGATCATCTAAAAAGTATGACCCATTAATACCCATAATGGCTACATGGTTTATGGAGATTTGAGCTAATATGATCTCGCATCCCCATATCGGTGCTCAATACTACTCCCAAAAATATACTTAGCTCATATGTTTAAAAACATAACTCTTTCTTTGGTTTGAGATAATTACTCAAAGTTTAGCCCAAAGGCTCTCTTGGAATCGATGTTCCCTTTTCTTGCTCAAATGTGAAAACATTTATAAACTTCTTTTGGGAATACTTTAGTTCCCTAATAGCTTTTTGAGAAATGAACTAAACTCTTTACTCTTTGCTTAACTTAGAAAACTTGAGTACTTAAATGAATTTAAAACATTGTTAAAGACTCTTGAAAACTTTAAGAAACTTTGCTTTGACTTGCTTCTTAACTTCTTTGACTTTGATCTTAACTTTCCTTGAATTGGATTATGGATTCAAGGTTCATGATCTCATGTTTAGGGATGATTATATGATGTTTAGATGTACCTTAGAGTGTTAGAATCAACTAGGAAACATAGGTACATCACTTAGAAACTAGTACGAAAAGATGGGGGAAGAATGGGGTGAACTGGCGTCCTTGGCGCTCTGAGAGGCGTGGGGCGCCAGGCCCCAAACTTCAGAGGACAAGTTGGGGTGCGCTGGCTGGCGCGGTGCCCCAAGGGGTAAACTTCAGAGACTCTTTTGGGGAGCGCTGGCCGGTGCGACGCCCCACCCTTTTCCCAGAAAATTCTGACTTTTCTGCTTCGTTTTTCATCTCTAAACCCTCTAAACTTCCATAGTTCTTTCCCCAAACACTTAGGATCATTAGTACCCTCAATACCCAATAGATTTAACTCGCAAAACAACCCGGAAACACTAATCAAATCAACACTAGGCATTCAACAATCAACCAACAATAATTCAACAATGTTCTTCAAGAACTTCAATTTCTTAACATTCACACAACTCCAATTTCGCTGAATTGAAACAATATTGGAGTGTGGGTGAACTAACCCAACACTATGTGATCTCACATACCTTCTAGGGATCACCCCCGACGAATTCCACTCGCAAAGTTTGAACGTCCTTGGTGATTTCTTGATTTCTCTCCTCTTTTCTCTTCTTTCTTCTCCTCTCCAAGCCCTAGCGTAAATTCTAATTTTCTAAACTGAATAAAGTCTTGTTTTACCACAATTAATTCCTAAAAACGAAATAGGCAAATTAGGCAAGGAAAAGACTAGTTTACCCTTCCAAAACCCGGATTAGACTTTCTTTAATCCAACAACCCAACTTCCAAAGGGGATAACTTACTCATACGAACTCGGAATCGCGCAAACTCGGCGGCGTTGGAAAGATCATTCCAAGAGATTTCCAACCATATCAGAACTACACCTAAATCATCATGATCTAGGAGTTATGGTCGTTTGACGTTGACCAAAAACTCACTTTAACTTATTTAAAATTTTCCAGACTTCCTTATACTTTCCAAAAATGACTATTTCCAGATTTTAAACTTCTTTCTAGTTGCGAGATGTTACAATTCCGCTGCTTTATAAATGAGTTTTCGATTGTTGGTTTATTATGAAAAGTTTTAATTCCGCACTATTTTTATTACCTATGCGATGAATGAATGCTATGAGGCTTGTATAAGACCCCTTCGGGGTCGAGTACGCCGTGTTACTACTAGGGGATGCTCTGGGGTCGTGACACTTTCATAGATCACTATTTGCCTCGAGAGATTAGGGATAGCCGGGTGGACCAATTTTTGAACCTCCGACAGGGCAGCATGAGTGTCCATAAGTACGGGCTGAGATTTGATTCATTGTCTTGATATGCACCAGCATTTGTTAATACGATGCATGACAGGGTGCATAGATTTGTGGGAGGGCTCGACTCAAACTATATCGACGCTTGTTCTACTGCTGCACTAAATGATAATATGGATATCTCACGAATTTAGGCCTTTGTACAAGGCATAGAAGATCACCGACATCTACAGTATATGAGTGAGAGGGTCTCGAGAGAGAGACAGAAAAGGGCTAGGCCCGCTGGTTCACAGGGAGATTTTCAGGGTGGTCCCAGACCCCGATATTCTTATTAGGCCACCTAGATCTCTACCACAACAGTTCCAGGGTAGTAGAATTGATCGTTAGGGACAGTCAGGCCCAAGTGAGGGTTCACGAGCATCAGGATCTCAGCAGTAGATGGGTTTAGGCCAGGCTAGGATTGCCCCGCCGTGTTGCGCTACTTGTAGTAGGATGCATTTCGGGAGGTGCAGGTAGGGTTCCACAAGTTGTTATTCTTGTGTACATGAGGGGCATGAGTGGATAAACTGCCCGACTATAGGTCAGGGTGGTATAGGTCAGTCGACCAGGTCAGTAGTAGGTTGCTTCTCATCAGCACAGTCTACAGGGCGTGGACCCCAGACTTCAGCAGGTAGAGGTAGAGGCGGAGGCAGAGAGGGAGTATTTAATTCTGGTAGTGGCAAGAATCATACATGTTCAGAGTCATCACCAGATGTTGTGACAGGTGCATTGATTGTTTTCTCCCATTGTGTTTATTTTTGATAGATCCTAGATCTACTTTGTCATATGTTACTCCATTTATTTCGGGGAAGTTATGTATAGTAGCAGAGTCACTAGATCGACCGTTTATTGTATCTACACCAGTTGGTTAGTCTATTATTGCCAGGAGAGTCTATCGAGGTTGCACGGTAGAAATTATTGACCGTCAGACCTCTATAGATCTGGTAGAGTTAGAGATGGTCAATTTTGACGTCATTATGGGTATGGACTGATTAGCATCTTATTATGCTAATGTTGAGTGCTGGAAAAGATTATTAGATTCCACTTTCCAGGAGAGGCTATTCGGGAATGGAAAGGCGATACAACAACGTCGAAATGTAGGTTTATTTCCTATATTAAGGCAAGAAGGATGATTACTAAGGGTTGTATTGATCATCTTGATCACGTTCATGATATAGATGCAGAACCACCGACTCTTCAGTCTATTTCGGTAGTTAATGAGTTTCTAGATGTATTTCCAGATGAGCTTCCTGGTATCCCTCCAGAACGAGAAATTGATTTTGCTATCGATATGCTACCAGGTACACTACCCATATCTATCCCTCCTTATAGAATGGCTCCTGCTGAGCTAAATGAGTTGAAGGATCAACTGAAAGACTTGCTGGATAAAGCCTTTATCAGGCCTAGTGCTTCACCATGGGGTGCGCCAGTGTTATTCGTGAGGAAGAAAAATGGCTCACTGAGAATGTGTATCGATTACCGACAACTGAATAAGGCAACTGTAAAGAATAAGTTTCCCCTTCCGAGGATCGATGACTTGTTTGATCAGTTACAAGGTGCTAAGTGCTTCTCAAAGATTGATTTAAGATCAGGAGAAAGACGTTCCAAAGACAACTTTTAGAACCAGATATGGACACTTTGAGTTATTGGTAATGTCTTTTGGATTAACTAATTCCCTAGTAGTGTTCATGGACCTGATAAATAGTATATTCAGGCCATATCTTGATTTGTTTATGATTGTATTTATTGATGATATTTTGGTGTATTCACGTTCAAAAGCTGAGCATGCAGAGCATCTGCGAGCAGTCCGTCAGGTTCTTCGAGACCGAGAACTTTATGCAAAGTTTCCTAAGTGTGAGTTCTGGTTGGACTCTGTAGCTTTCTTAGGCCATATTGTATCAGGTACATGCATTTCGGTTGATACACAAAAAATTGAGGCCGTAAAGACTTGGCCCAGACCCATTACTCCGATTAAGGTTCGTAGTTTCTTAGGGTTAGCTGGGTACTACAGAAGGTTTGTAGAGGGGTTTTCTTCACTTTCAACACCATTAACGAAGTTGACTCAAAAGGCAGCTAAGTTCCAGTGGACTCAGGCTTGCGAGCATAGTTTCCATAAGCTGAAGGACATGTTGACATCAACACCAGTTCTAGCATTGCCAGGGGGTTCTGAGGGCTATACGGTGTACTTTGATGCTTCTGGTGTTGGGTTGGGATGTGTTCTAATGCAATATGGTAAGGTTATCGCAGATGCTTCAATGCAGTTGAGGAAGCATGAGAAGAACTATCCGACCCACGATTTAGAGTTGGCTGCAGTTGTGCATGCGTTAAAGATTTGGAGACACTATTTGTATGGCGTTCATGTTGACATCTTCACAGATCATAAAAGCCTTCAATATATCTTTAGACAGAAGGAGTTAAATCTGCGACAACGTCGATGGCTTGAGTTAGTGAAAGACTACGACGTGGATATTTTATATCATCCAGGAAAGGCGATTATGGTAGCGGATGCCCTCAATCAAAGATCTATGGGTAGTTTATCCCATTTAGGTGTTGAGAATCATGAGCTAGCGCGAGAGTTTCATCAGTTAGCTAGCTTGGGAGTTAGATTGTTAGAGGCAGAAGATAGTGAGGTCACAATTCAGAACACAACCATATCATCTCTAGTTGTGGAGGTAAAAACATGACAACATGAGGATCCTAGCATAGAGCAGCTTAGAGCCAAGGCTCATAATCATCAGTCTTTAACATTTTATATAGCAGGAGATTGAGTCCTCAGATATAGCGGTCGATTGTGTGTTCCAAATGTTGCAGGGCTTCGACATCAAATTATGGAAGAGGCACATCATTCCCGTTATTCTATTCACCCTGGTTCGACGAAGATGTACCATGGTATTGAGGAGATCTATTGGTGGCATGGGATGAAGAAGGACGTTGATGAGTTTGTGGCATAGTGTCCTAACTGCCAACATGTAACACCCCTAAATACTAGACCAACATTCGCATGTCGATATACCATTGCTTAGTTACTAGAATATGTTTTATTCTCATTTTGGGAACTTGAAATTTTGTGATATTTGCAACCTTGCTTAACATAATTGTGATCGTAATTTAAGGTATTGTATGGGGGTATTTACGTAATTTTCTAATTAGAATTACATATAAATTGAAAGTGTTGGTATTAGGTATATACATATAGGTATGTATGTATGCTTTTTGGGCAGCCTACTTTTATTTGGGCAGCCCTTTTAGTGACAGTTGTGCATGTGACTAGCCTCACTTTTGAGACTATATTTTGACACCTCTTCTAGTAAAATTCGTCTCACCTGAAGTATAAGAACCTTAGAACATTATCTAACAAGTTGTTCTTCAAAATCACAAGAGAAAAACTTAGCCCTTTTGGCTGGAATTCGAGACACACACTTCTTTTTGGTAAGTGACGAAATATGTTTCTGAGCTGGGTAGTGTTTGGTAATTTATGCATATCTCTTTCTATAGAATTCAGTTTACAGTGAATAAATATGATGTGGAAAGATAATTTGTAGACCTTCAACTCTTATGTTTATGTAAAACTCTACTTTAGCTGTTAGTAATTCGAAATATGGGACGCAACATAGGATAAGTTCTGTCGAGATTTTGAAATTACAAATCCTGTATGAACAACTGTTAGTGTTTTGAATATATCTTTTTATACAAAATATATTTTGTGGTGATTCTTGTTTGTTTGCAACCCTAAGAGATGTATCTACATCTTTCATGAAGGTTATAAAGTCTAGTTTTGCCTTTTTTCTTTTCAAATCTATGTTGCGACATCAGGTAGTAGGCTAGCTAGAATTACTGTTTTGGGAGCATAGTCGTATTTGTACAGGCTAAGCTTACTTGTGATGATAATTCTATTTTACATCAAACATTATTAAGCTGCTAGGAATTAAAGAAGTTATTTAATTGTATTTTTAAGGTTGTATATACTCGTGAACAAGTTGAGGACCTTGAAACGTTGGTTGGTCTACGGTCTGAACTCGCAAAGTTGTGTTGGACTGTTTCTTTGCTAAAGCACTGAGGTTTGTGTATAAACTTGTACTTGCACTCTTTTAACTGCTGGTATATCTGAAAGTTGATCTTGGTACCTTGGTTACCTGTTGTCACTTTGCATTGTCGTGTTGGTAACCTTTAAGACGTTAAAGACGCTTGTGTAACTCGCCCACTTGTACGGATTGTTTGATCACGTGGCACTCTTGTTGGGACCTTGTCCTTCTTGTGGCTGTGACTTTGTCACTATTGGCATGCCTCTTGATTCAGATCATTTGCCGTCTTGACTCTGAATTTTTAGTCTGTCTTAAGAATGGAAGTTGTCCATTTTAAGTACGAACTAGAAAGCCATTTTTAATGTGGTTCTTGGTTCTCTTGATTATTGGTCTTTGACCCTTCTTGATACAGGACGTCGGTCCTTCTTGACACCTACTTGTGCTTGGTGTGACAACATGATGTATATATTCGGCGAGCCTTGTTGTTGATTCACTTGGAAAACTGTGCTATGAGCGTTCTTGACATTTGGATCCTTAAATATTGAACTTGATACTCTTTATATATTGTTTACTTGATTTATTTATTATGTTCAATTATGCTACCCATGACTTGAGAAAGGTAACTTGTTGAATATGAGGGCTCTGAACCTATAGTTTTTGCACCACTAAGCAATATGCTTAGCGATAGTTGTTTCTATCGTAGGGAATGTTCGGGAGGATGCATGAAGCTGGCCATTGGAGATGGAGATTTTGAGAGCCTTAAGGAAGATCACATTTGCATATAGGCATCTATATTTTGTATAAACCTTGGGACTTGTACATGATCTATGTGTTGTATATTTACATGAAATTTTGAGGACTAATTTGATCATGTCACCATGGGTTGTAATATAAGTATGTCTATATGGTTTGTTCTTTTAGGGTGTGTAAACCCAAGTCTTGTAATATAAAAAATTTACTATTAGTTTAAATGTTTGTGTGAAGCATGAACCAACTGATTTCGGTACTCGGAAGTTGGTAATATTCTTGTTATCTTATCCTTAAGTGTGAGCAAAATATATGCATGAAAAGCTCGTCAGTTATTTGCTTAAATTATTCTGGGTAGGGTTTTTTCGTCATAAGTTAAATTCCGCGCCATGTCAATTTTAACATCAAATAAATGTTTAAATGGGAAAGATGTATATCCTCAACTAAATTATTCGTTATGAACCTAATCCCTCTACTAGATTAAAATCAGTATGCCCTTCGTTAATCTCTTTTAAATGTCGCAAGTATTAAATTAGGTTTCTCATTAAGTGGTAGTATCCCTCCGAAAGGGTCGCTACACAACAGGTGAAAGTTGAGCACCAAAAGCCCACTGGGATAGTCCAGGAGATATCCATTCCTTTGTGGAAGTGGGAAGCAATTAATATGGATTTTATTATAGGGTTACCTTGTTCGCGTCGTAAATTTGACTCTATTTGGGTAATTGTTGACAGACTAACAAAATCAGCCCACTTCTTACCAGTCAAGGCTACTTTTACAGCCGAAGACTATGCAGGGATCTATATTAGAGAGATTGTTAGGCTACATGGTGTCCCAGTATCTATTATCTCTGATAGGGGAACACAATTTACCGCTAACTTCTGGAAGTCCTTACAGAAAGGACTAGGGACACATGTTATTCTTAGTACAACCTTTCACCCTCAGACCGATGGCCAGGCTGAGAGCACAATTTTGACACTCGAGGATATGTTATGGGAGTGTGCCCTAGACTTCAAGGAAGTTGGGATGACCACTTGCCTCTTATTGAGTTCGCATACAATAATAGTTATCATTCTAGCATCGGGATGGCACCTTATAAGACTTTGTATGGGCGAAAATGTAGATCCCCCATTGGATGGTTCGAGGTAGGTGAGTCAGGGTTGATTGGGCCTGACTTAGTACAACAAACAGTGGAGCAGGTTAAGCTCATTCGGGAGAGGTTGCTAACTCAAAGCCAACAGAAGTCTTACTCAGATGTGCGGCGAAGGGACTTAGAGTTTTTTGTTGATGAATAAGTATTCTTAAAAGTCTCGCCTATGAAGGATGTTATGAGATTTGTCAAAAAAGGCAAGCTTAGTCCAAGATTCAATGGGCCATATCGGATCCTTCGAAGGGTAGGACGAGTGGCTTATGAGTTAGAATCGCCTTCGGGGCTAGAGTTTGTTCATCCAATTTTCCATGTATCGATGCTACGAAAGTGCGTGGGAGACCCTTCTCGGGTTGTCCCAGTTGAGGATGTTCAGATCACAGAGGAGTTGTCCTACGAGGAAACTCCAGTTGCCATATTAGATTGACAGGTCCGTAAATTGAGGACCAAAGAGGTGGCTTCGGTTAAAGTATTGTGGAGAAACAAGAATAGAGAAGATGTGACCTGGGAAGCTAAGGATGGAATGAGGTCCAAATATCCTCACTTGTTTCATACCCCAAGGTGATGCCATATCAGTTTATATTAGTTCAGTGAGGTAAGATACCTATATGATTTTTGTATTAATGCTTATTATTATGGTGGTTATCGTCGTATTTTTGCTCGTACTGTTATTGCAGAGCTATATTGCTTAGCTATTTATGTCGTCTTATGAGACGCCTAGGTTAGAATTTCTGCGTTTCAGGTTCCTGGATAGTCACATTTACAAAGGATACTCTGCCTAAATTT
This sequence comes from Solanum tuberosum, assembly GCF_000226075.1. Taxonomy (NCBI): domain Eukaryota; kingdom Viridiplantae; phylum Streptophyta; class Magnoliopsida; order Solanales; family Solanaceae; genus Solanum; species Solanum tuberosum. Next base: position 1,115,872 of record NW_006238948.1, on the reverse strand, counting down.
TGGCAACACCTAAGGACTAAACCGCGTGACTCAGATTTTTCATTCGAGGATGAATGTTTCTAAGAGGGGAAGGATGTAACACCCCGACCTTTTGAAACATCTAAATTAACTTGTACCTTCGTGGAAAGACAAAGAGGGTGAGTAATAAATTGTGAATGATGTGGTATGTCATATCTTAAGTGTTCAAGGGTTGTATCTCAAGTTTTGAAGTTAGGTAAGTCGCAAAATAAAAGTTGGCAAAAGTTATCGTAAGTTCCTTTTTAAAGATTTCTCTGAAATTTGGGTCAAAGGTATCAGAGGTTTTCTCCCAATCTATAAAGATTTATGGGGCCCACGACCCATCAAATCGAAGATCTACCAGTCTAGTTTTTAACACATCAAACCATTCATTCATACGACTTCACAATAGGGAGATATTCACATTTTCGCGAGGTTGCGCAAGCAGGCACGTGAGGTGGGTCCCCTAGGTCGGTGGAACTTTTTATATATCTTCTTCTTCGACTTTTCTTCATTTTTTTCAGTGAATAACAAGAAAACTTAGAAAACCCACTTCTAGGATCAACCAAATTATAAATTTTCTAGACTTAACTTCTTGACGAAAGTTGTTCTACACGTTGAGTTCGTCAACATGGTATAATTTGTTTTATTGATTTTGTAGCATATCATATTTTGGTCTTGGGACAGCAAGGGTTTGGACATATTTTAAGGTTTTGAGGTGTATTACGAACTTAAGATCAAGGTAAGACCCTTCTTTCATCGATTCTAGCTTTAATAAGCTGCAAATAGCAATTTGCGACGGAAATACATATCTTTTATTTGATTATCGTGGTATCCTCTATTCTTGTGTGTTGATTATGGTCCTTCCTTGTTGTAATATCGAGGGGGTTGTGAGTAAAATTCTTAGGCCATATGAATTCAACGAAAAAGGTATGTTAAGGCTATTCCCTTCTTACGACATGCTTCCTTAAAGCTTAGGAACAATGTAATTGGGCTGTTATACTTGTTATACTTGTAGCCATTATTGTTGATTGTTGGCTGCTCGAGTTGATATAGTCCTCCCTTGTAGGGATTCTTATTCAGTTAGCAGCGTCCCTATGTTGGACACGACTTAGAGGCTATTCGTATAGGTTGCTTATAGCTAAATTGCTCGCTTTTAGCCTGTTAGATTGTTATTATTGCCGTTGGGAATATTGTGGTTAGCTGCAGGAATGTGATCTATGCCTAGAATGGCTATGCTCTGCCTACGGGGCTATATTGATGCCTAGAAGGGCTATGAGTTGCCTACGGGGCTATATTGACGCCTAAGGAGGCTATGTCCTACCTACATGGCCATGTTGTTGCCTAAGAGGGCTATGAGTTGTCTATAAGCTATATTGATGCCCAAGAGAGCGATGTGCTACCTACAGGCTATATTAATGCCTAAGAGGGCTATGTGATTGACTGTGGGGCTAGGGGATTACCGATAGGGGTATATAGATTGATTGGCACCTTCTGGGCTTATTGGGGCCTGGGTAGATGGTCTTGTGTGTTGTTTGTACCTGCCGAGCTTATGGGGGCTTGGTTAGGTTGTTGTTTTATTATTTTTGAAAATTTTAGATTTAGGAGCAAGTCAATACACTTCTCTTATCCTTGATTTATTTATCGGATTACTCCCGGTGTGTTAGGATACTTGCTCATACTCTATTGCGTTTCATACTCGGTATATTATTTCGTACTGATGCCCCATTGCCTGGGGGTACTGCATTCATGTCTTCAGATCCCGACAGACGACCTAGTAGACCTCCTTAGCAGCAGGATTGACTTCTATCTGATTAGCTAGCCCCTTTCCTCCGGAGCTGCTAGAGTTGGGATGTTTGTTAGCTTTTGTTGTATATATTTTTATGGGTAGGTTGGGGACCTGTCCCGCCAATCTTTACTACTCTTAGAGGCTTGCAGACTAGTATGTGGGGTGCATAGCTACGTTATGGCCATGCTGGCCTAGTTTGTTGGTTTGCTGAAGCTGTTTAGCTGTTTGATGTATTGTCTTGATATATACCTGCTTTCAGTTTCTGTATAGAGATCATGGTGGCCTCGACGGCCCAATCAGGACTTCTGTGCTAGTTGGTTATTTCTTTATATGAACTCTTGGGAGTAGCTGTCTCTTTTATAGATTTGTTGATAGGGGCCTTGCCGGCTGAGGGCTTACTTTTAAGCCAAAATGTACTTGTTTGTTTTCTTGATTGCGTGTGGCTGCCATGCGCTAGTTGCAAATGGTTCAACAGGGTCGGCTCCAGCCTGAGTTCTGGCATTTGGATCCAGTTGTGCCCCTTGAATTTGGGGCGTGACACATAGGTCATGAACACAATTTTGATATAAGAAACATCGTCATGATGTTGAAATGATTGAACTTTGAGGAATACGCTAAAGTATGAATGGATTGATGTACCTCTACAACTCTTTCGGAAGACATAACTATCTCATTCTCAACACTTGATTTGATTTCTCATCTTATCATCTCCCCCTTAGGTCTAAAACTGACACTTGAAGACAATGGACCTATTCCCTCATCTCTAAATTGGTCTACATTCCCTTTAATACTTAGAAAGGCTTATCTCATGGCTACGGAACTCTCCATAAGCAAGTACTAAGACTCCTTCTAGGACCTCTTTCTAAGATGCTTCTATTAACCTTTTCTCATTGGCTTATAAGGCCTCTTCATCTAACTCTTTAAGGGAAAAATATGCTTATCTCTGCCTATTCCACATTGACGGCTCAAATATACTATCTAGGCACACATGAAAAATCATTAACTTAATTGGAACCTCATCTATTTACATACAATCTCGATACACCTCTTAATGCTTCTTGTTACTCTCACGACTTAGCCACACTTCATTGCCCTTATCTAAAAGTTAGGATCTCTCACTCGTACCACTCATCTTTATTGCAACTAACATCTCAATTCCTCACCCACTCTATGTCAAGTCTACGAGATCAAATCTCAAGACTAACATCATTACCCTCATGTTGCCATTCTTTTGATCACGACAGTCATCTCAAATTCAAGCTTAATGTTTATTACTAAACCCGAATATTAATATGATTGCTCGCTAACTATAACAACTTACAACTACTAGATAAAATTAAGAAACACTCGCCCACTAAAACCTCATGACAAGTAGTCAATATTTATCTCTCAGTCTACATCCTTACATATTACTGCCACATTCCACTTCACAACTTAAGTACTATTTACTCATTCACTATACATTATTGCCTAATTAGTTCTATAACACTTTGAATATTATGGGATATCCCTAAAAAATCAGCTTAGCTTAGATCTATTACCTAATGAATACTCTTGCTTTTATATCCAGCACCTACACTTGGTCGTTTCAAACATAATGACACATCATCATAACCTCATTTCTAGTTAAAGTATATTCTAACTCATCCTAACTAGTAACCCTTAATCTACCTCCAATCATGTAATTACACAAACTCATCACTTCTTAGTCTACCCATAAGGGAAAACTCCTCATTAATAACCTACTGGGTGCATGGCTATAATAACATAACTTGTCTTATCACTATCTCCCTTTCTTAGATTACGGAACCTCTGCATGTATTCTTCTAACTTTGGGCACTCTTACTACTGCTGCTTATAATCTCATAACTCATACTATATTTTCAGTTGAAAATACTAACCAAGCTCTAAACACACTTTCGCATAAGGATCTCAACTGAAACAAGGTTTAGAGAAAAGAGTCTGGGAATACATCTCGCTTTTGGCTCGAACACACGATTTATATGAATAAGAGTGCATTCTTTGGAATCTCAATATTTAAGCTCACTCATGAGATTCTTTTAATCCCCTCTACATTCTCATGACTTCCTCAAGACTTTTGCTGAGAGTAACTCATCGATTTGGAATTGGCTTTGCTTTTTAACTACCTTGAGTATGAAGGGTAGTCGAATGAATCTGAGAAACACACGAGTTTGAATAAGTTCCTTATGACACAACTCTACTGCACGATTTAGAGTATGAAAGAAGGGAAACTCTTCCTAAATGTATGTAGTCCCTCACTTATAGAATTAGGCCCCTTACAACCATAAATAAGATCCCTCACAACAATAAATAAGATCCTACTTGACACAACTTCATAGACACCCTAGGACACTTGAACTCTGTGCTCTGAGACCAAGTTTGTCACGACCCGAGCCTACACCTTAGATGTGGCTGGCACTCGAGAACGATTGCTGGTCCCCAAGCGAACCCTCATCTTGGCTGACTACAAGCAGAAGACTAGCTTAAGCTTCAAATTGAAAGAAACGCTTAAAAATAGTTTACTGAATCTCAAAACTTCCCTAAATATATTGAGTATGAAACATAAGTTTTAAATAAAATATCCGAAATTGAGAGACTCTCCAAAACTGTCTATCTATGAAGCCTCTACTATTAAGGAAGGATGTCAGGACAAGACCCACGACACCTCAAAAACAATTAACTGGAAAGTAACTGTGAAGTCCTCTGGAATACAAGGAGGCTTGATACGCTCAAATTACACCTCCCTGAAGAAGCATAAGCGATCGTTATCAAATACAGAACCCAACTTGTAGGTTGGGGTCGATCCCACGAGGAATATCGTTTAGACTTAACTTTAACCACGATTATATTTGTTTAGTCAATGTATTTCCAAAAACAAGTAAATAAAGGGGGGGGGGATTTGTGAAACATATTCAGGAAATTATGTAAGTAATCGATAAGCAAGATTCAAACTTTAGTTGTTATCAAGATGAGAAAGTAACTAGGGTGTACGTGTTCCCATAAGCTCATAACGCAGTAATCCTAGTAATAGCAATCCTTTCCTAGTGTATTACATGCAAAGTGATAAGTTAGGTATCTCTAAATCCTTGGTCCGACATCTAGAGAATTTTACCCCGCACCTTAGTCCGGCTACATGTTTATAATTTACTAACCCTTACCTTTACCTCATATTAGACATCACATCGATGTATGACTTAGTTTTCACCTTCACACCAATCGACATTAGACTATTAGATAATATCACACTAAATCTATATTGATAATTCTTTTCTCGTTAATTACCTCCTTGGTCCGGCAAGTAGTAACGAGGCAAGTTCTAACGTTGGACACCGTTAAAAAGATTTCTAAGCGAAATAATTATCAATGCATGCAATAACACTATTCAAGAATTAATTAGTTTCTATTCATACGTTGTTAATCGCTCATGGTTCCCACAACCCTAGTTGTGGATTTAGTTACCCATAATAGCAAGAACACAATTCATATTTTTAGATGAAGAAATCATGAACTTACGTAATGAGTAGAAGAAACCCAAAATCTCAACTTGAATTGCAAAGTTTAAATCTTCAAAACGAACTTAGGAAATTAAGAATTGCTAAAGTAGCAAGTTAATCTTGATTTTCCCCCAAAAATGAGGTTTACATGGCCTATATATAGAAAAATAAGTCCTAACTAAAAAGGAAACGAAATAAGGAAATAATGTTTCAGGACGCATCTTTGATCTACGACACTGACCTACGGACCGTGGTATGATCCACGGTCCATAGATCCTCCTCCATAGCTCCACACTTAGAATCTTCAAAATCAGGTACTGGAACCCCTTCTCTGAATCATTTGACGGAGCAACAGTACGGCCCATAGATCAATCTACGGTCCGTCGATTGCAACCATGGTTCCATACTTAGTCAAGAATTCCCTGATCTCCTTTAATGCCTTGCCTGCCCATCTACGACACCCATCTACGGAGTGTGAATGGACCTACGGTCCGTGGATCACCTCCGTAGATGTCCTTTTCTGCATATCCTTCAGCTGTGTCTGTCAGTTTCCACGTCTGAACATATTTCCTGCAAACATGATAAAAATACATAAAAACCAATACAAAATGGCCCTAGACACACACAACTCTTAAGTCAAATGTATTAAAAGTACCGTAAACTCACGGTACATCAAGGCTCACCTAAGCTAACTAGAGTGTAGAGTGATCTCAACGAAGCGCCTGTTGATAATCATGACCACCTATATCTGCATCATAAAAGGATGCAGGTCGAATGACATCAGTACATGAAATGTGCGAGTATATAATATGGCTGAGTAAAAAAATAACTGAATTGAATGACTGAAATCAACTCAACTAAATCAATACATGAACATGAAGTGAAAACCATTTAAGCTTTACAATAAAATATACAATGAAAGCAACATGAAGATAATATACTTGTGGGGAGTTTCTCTAACCGACAATCATTACTATGAGCCTAGCAATGATACAATGTCCCACCGCACGTTGCAAAGGCCCATCTTATACCTTGCCGGGGGTATATGATGATATCATGACTATGGATCCAACCGTATGCCTTCTCAGAGGCGGTGAGGAGTCTCATGAAGAATCAATGCTATCATATCCTATCCTATGTTGGCTACATAGTGTTATGGGACTTCTGAGTTATAAAAGACTCTAACCTAACTCGGTGCTACATAATACTCCCAAAAAATTAATATAACTTTTTGCTCAATTCACCCATTACAAAGAATGGACTTCTTACATTACTTGAAATACTTTTCAAAACATGAGACATGTTTACCTTCTTGAAAACATGCACTTATGAACTTATCTTTCAAGTCCAATAATTAACATATGTACATATGTGTATATATATATATATATATATATATATATATCAAAATAATTAACCTAACTTTGTGCTATATATATAATAACATTAGAAACTCTTAAGTCTTTATGAAATAGAACCTTTGAACTTTTTCTCAAAAACTCAGTTTGAAACACAATGATTGGCTTTAAAAAACTCTCAACACTTATAACTCAATTCGTAGGGTTCATGCAGAATTATGGACGTGAACGACTCAACTTGAGGACCTCAATAACCATATAGAAACTCATGAATACAACTCTTTCTCAAAACTAATCTTTACTTCCTCAAAAAACTCGATCTAAAACTCAAGTGTTGGCTTTAAAAAGCTTCTCAGAATTTATAACTCAATTCATAGAGTTCATGCGGAATTATGGACATGAACAACTCAACTCAAGAATGTTAATGCATAACATATAGCAATTCAATAATTAGGAGTAGAATTTCAAAAAGAAATAGGAACTCGAGAACTCGAAATTTACTCATCTCAAGAATACTCAAATCTAGGGGTAGAATCCTAGATTAGTCTTTTACTGATTTGAAAGCAGATGTAGGGAGTGAGGACGAACTAGTCCAACACTATGATAGCCTTACATATCTGGAAGAACAAGGTTCTGGAAGAATTTTCAAAATCTTGAAGACGAATCTTGATTAGAAGTCTTGAAACCCTAGCTTGAAGGAAAACAATCAAGAAAACCTTTCTTGAGATTCTTGAATTAGTTTCTTGAAATATCTATGGCCAATAATTATAATTTTCATTAGTGATTCATAATTGTATGGAGGAATTTGAGTTGGAAATAATGAAATTCTTGGAGAAGGACTTACATTAAAGAAGAATCTTGAAAAAGATTGAAAGAATCTTGAAAGGAATCTTCTACTTTGATTTTTCCTTAGGGTTTGTTCTTAGGGTTTGAGAGAGAAGAGAATGATGGTTAAGAGATGAAAATCAGATTGTTTTGGATCTTTAATTAGTCAAGAAATTCGTTTAGGGTTTTCTTAGAGGCAAAAAGATAAAAATGACCCTTTTAATGTTTTTCCGACGGCTAATTCGTCACAACACTGTTTATAACGTTTTACTCAAAACTTGGATTGACGCGAAATTGGTGGCGTTGGAAAGAGGATTCAAATACTTTTAATTTGATAGGTTATGGGCCACTTAATTCTTTATATTCTAAGAGTTATGGTTGTTTTAAGTTAACTTAAGTAAAATCTTATGTCAAAACTTAATCGGTAAGAAAATTTTCAACTAAACTTTGTGCTAGGAGTTCCTAGTGACCTTAATTGATATCTAAAATCATTTCCACACTAAAGAATTTACCTTTACAACAATGGGCAATTTAAGGATCACCCGATATGACCCTACAAGTAAATGAAGAATGATTCGAGTCTTAACTTAGAAATTTTGGGGTGTTACAATTATATGCCAAGGTTTCTATGTGTGAGTTCTGGCTTGAGTCTATGGAATTCGTAGGCTATATTGTGTCTAGCGAAGGATTCGAGTTAACACTCAGAAGATTGAAGCAGTGTAGAATTGGCCCAAACCCACGTCTCCAACTAACATAAGGAGTTCCATGGGATTGAGTGGTTACTATAGAAGGTTTATCATGGGGTTTTCATCTATTTCGTCCTCGTTGACTAAGTTGACTCAGAAAACAACTAAGTTTTAATGGTCTGAAGCTTGTGAGAAAAGCTTTTAGGAATTGAAAACTCGGTTAATCACTGCTCCAATGTTGACCCTACCAGAGGGTACAGAGGGTTTTGTTGTTTAATGTGATGCATCCAAAGTTGGACTTGGTTGTGTATTGATGCAGAATTGTAAGGTTATAGCCTATGCCTCAAGACAACTTAAGATTCATGAAAAGAACTATCTGACTCATGATCTCAAGTTGTCAGTAGTACTTTTTGCTCTCAAGATATAGCGTCACTATATCTATGGCGTTCACGTGAATGTGTTCATCGACCACAAGAGTCTCCAATATGTTTTTAGTCAGAAGGAGCTAAATCTTTGACAAAAGAGATGGATAGAACTAATCAAAGATTATGATATGAGTATTCTATACCATCTAGGTAAGGCTAATGTTGTTGTTGATGCCTTGAGCAGGTTATCCATGGGGAGTACTGCTCATGTCGAGGAAGGCAAGAAATAATTGGCTAAGGAAGTTCACAGACTTGCACGTTTGGGAGTCTGTTTGTTAGATTCTACTGTAGGTGGAGTAGTCGTAATGAATGGGTACGAATCCTCATTAGTGTTAGAAATGAAGGAGAAACATGACAATGATCTTATTTTACTTGAGTTGAAGGCAAATGTGCATAAACAGAAAGTGATGGTCTTTGCACAAAAGGGAGATGGTGTGTTGAGGTATCAAGGTAAATTATGTGTTCCAAATGTGGATGAACTCCAAGATGTACCATGACTTGAGAGAAGTCTATTGGTGTAGTGTCATGAAGAGGTGCATTGCAGAGTTTGTTGCTAAGTGCCTAAATTGCCACCAAGTCAAGGTTGAGCATCAAAGGCCATGTGGTGTAGCTCATAATATACCCTTTCTGGAATGGAAGTGGGAGATGATTAATATGGATCTCATTACTGATTTATTGCGATCTCGCAGACAATATGATTTCATTTGGGTGATTGTGGATCGAATGACCAAATCACCCCACTTCTTAGTGTTATACACCATTTTAACTCGCGTCAAATAGTGTACAACATATTATTGATTCCTTAATAATTAATTTAAGGAGTTGCCACCTAATTAAAGGTGGCCAGAGGGCAACTACTTACTAAGTCTGCGAGGTCTAAGGATCAGCTAGCTGACATTCACACCAAAGCATTGACAAAACAAGTCTTTGTTGGATTTCGCAGCAAGCTAGGAGTTACAGTTCCTCCACTCACTAGCTTGAGGGAAGTGTTGAAGATGAAGGAAGCTGATGATTGGAACATGTCAAAGGAATTGGTCCAATAAAGCTGACTGATGAGTTTAATATTGTAGAGTTAGAGTCACACTGGGACTAGAATACAAAATTCTAACTTATGTACGACTAAGCTTATGTGTCGTGTATGGGGCTAAAGTCGAGTAGGATAAGTTGTTTTAGTTATAGTAGTAATACTACTCATGTAAATAATATATTTGTATTCGTAGTTGGACTCCTAGTGTAGCTAGTATAGGACTCTTCTCTTATATAAGAAGCATGTCAGTTTAATTATCAATAAAATCCTTGATTTCTCTATACCTTACGTGAGAATTCTACGGCAGTAAGAATGGAGTATGACTGGTTATGAGGTACCTTGCTAAAACATCGGGTGTGCAACATTATTCCAGCTTTTCATAAAAAGCAGTGCATAGAAAAAAACAGCAAGCTAAGGTTTATGTTGCTGCAAAACCTCATGGAAAATTAAATGTGAGAATAGGAATGAAAGATTCATTTAGTAATGTGGCCATAGGTAATTTGAACAACATAATATATTTATACATAAACAAGAAAAAATAGACAAATTACTTCATCCTGACAATTGAAGGTTTAAAGAGATAATATGCTCTCCATGATCTTGTACTAATAAGAATGATGGGATAGTTGCACAATTTCATCTCTAATTATAAGCTGAAATGCAAAGAACAATAAAACAAATTCAATAACAGAACAATACTAGGCATTTAGAAAGTGGAAGCAAGTAGCACATAACAACAACTAATAAAAGATGCAACGCATTTCATGTACAAACAATGGACGCCAAAAGAGTGAATGTGGCACTTCTCTCAACTTTGGGCATTCACATATCTTTTGTATTCCGTAGGCAATTCAAAAGCAAGTTAAAATGTTAAAAGAAGGAGCGATTGTGATGACTATATTACACACTAATTTGATAGGGGAGTTACAAAATGAACAAAAATAGTGAAACCTGATGAACAAACAAACTGTAACTATGTGAGTTCCAATTTTTAAGTAGAGTTTAGTAATGAATTAGTTAAGGATTACCGATTAATTTCATGTTTTCTTGTAGTGATATTTGATTAAAGAGGCACGATTTACTGATATGATTATGCTAAATGATGACACTTCTAGTATTTAATCAAACCTGTCTACCAAATTAATTATTTCAATAAAATAAAATAGTTTATAAGTTATCTTGAAGATTTACAATTTTTTTTATCGAAAAAAATTTAAAGACTGACTATAATAATATTGTTATGATAATTAATTTTCGAAACTAAAAGAGTGACTATGATAGTATTATAGTATTTAAATTTACTTTTAAAATGTAAATTCAATTCAGTCAAAATGAAATAGTTTTTAACTTATCTGCAAGATTTTACAATTTTCTTTTTACAAAAGAAAAATAAAAACTGATCATAATAATATTGTTATAATAATTATTTTCCAAAAATAAAAGAGTATCTATAATACTATTATAGTATTTAAATCTAGTTCTAAGATGTAAATTCAATTCAGTCAAAATGAAATAGTTTATAACTTATCTTCAAGATTTATAATTTTTTTTACAGAAGAATAAATAAAAGACTGGTCGTAATAATATTGTTATGAATAATTAATTTTAAATTTTATTTTTGATATCTAAATTAAAGTCTAATTATTTAATAACATTAATAGTATAATTTTGGTACAATACTAGTTAGCATCAGCTAGAAAGACAAAAGAAAAAAATAATAATAAATGTTATATAAAGGGATAAGGGTCTAAAAAATACCCAACTTTGGCCGAAATTGCTGTTACGATACCAAACTTAAATGAGGACCTATTACCCCCAGACTATTTAATACCGTATTTTAAACATATATATTTGCCCACGTGGACATAAAAAATAATGCAAAATTATAAAAAGTCTAATTATTTAATAACATTAATAGTGTAATTTTGGTCAATACTTGTTAGCATTATCTAGAAAGACAAAAGAAAAAATATAATAAATGCTATATAAATTATGTATCCCACTAATAATTATTAAAAGATTCTATATAACTTTTCTTGACCACTTTTACTAAATTGTATTAGAAATTTATTGAAAAAGGCAAAATAATTCTCTAAATAGAAAAATAATTAATTTTTAGATTTTATTTTTGGATTTATCATTTAACTTTAATTGTATTCCTTTAGCCAGTCAAACTACACATTAATGCGTCCATATCCACTTGCAAGTGTGAGTCTCACTGTCCTATAAATTCTTCTCACAATCCATAGATTGATGTGCATCATTCAAGTCATTGAAGCTTTCTGAAGAGATCAAACAGGTAAATTCAATCTCTATTTTTTAAAAAATTCTTAGAGCATTTTTTTTTAACTAATGCATCTGACGATTTTTTATGTGAATAATTCATTGTCTTCCTTCTCATATCGGATAAGTCAGATAGGTAAGCTAGATTTCTTTTTAGAAAAAGTCTCAAATTTGGCTGATTTGAATATTCATGTGTTTGACATTGATTTCTCTTTTTCTTCTTAGAATGTCGAGTTCCAACCCTAGATTGTTCCAATGCCATATATGTAACCGAATTATTTTCACTTATCATGAATTTATGATTCATGTTCAATCTCACCCAATACAATTACGACCACAAGTTTACATATCAGAAGGTTCAAACAGACTGAATTTAACACCACTATCAATACTTGCACCACCAACGCAAAATGCAAGATTTCTGAGAAATGATAGACATGTGTCACAAGAACCAGCATCATACCATCGCTGGTTACAACCACATCCACACATAGCAGAAAGTTTAAACAGATTGAGTTCAACATCACAGTCAAGACTTGCAACACTAGCACAAAATACAATTATTCTGAGAAATGAGAGACACGCGTCACGAGAACCACTATCATATCATCGTCGTCCTATTAGACCTAATATTAGTGTCTGTCACGTGCATGTAAATCATGGGGCACAAGCGTTGATGTTAACAAGAAGTAATCAAGGCAGAGTTTCAAATTCGATCGATACAAATCTAACTGAAATTTCTTCTGAATCCATCACAAGACCTCTCATAGATCAGTTCGATGTTCCAATTCAACATATGCCTCATGATGATAATGAAAATAATGGGTTAGATCTAACCTTAAAGCTTTGAAGTCATGAGTATCCATGCCTGAAGGTTGTAGTTTTTTCTTTTTTGTGTTTTTCTATATTAGACCAAGTGGCAATTATTTGAATAATTTTTAGATAGTCCAGTTTTTCATTTTAGTTTTACTTTCTTTTCAGAGTGTTATTCACCTTGCAATAGAAAATTTCATCTTTCTTACAATTTAGAAACTGTTATTTTCATTTTTTATTTGTTTGTCTTACTTTCCTTTTTAGTCTATTAAAAAAAGAATGTTTAATTCAGTTTTTGACAACTTTTTAATTCTATTTTTTCACATATCACCTTTAACTGCACAAAATGAAATGACATTTTGATATATATATATATATATATATTTTACATATAGTTAGTTTATGATGACAAGACATAAAAGTATTCTTTGCTTTTTTAAACTCCATAAAAAATCAAAACATAACAAATTAATTGAAATGGATGAAAAATATTTTTTATCATCCCAAATTCATACAATAATGCTTGAATAAACAAAACTTAGTACATGTAGTATATGTACTTGATACTTATCATCAGTTACTTTCGATTTTCGACCTTAAATTTGCCCATGAAATAAATGGTGGTAACTAGATGAAAAATCAATTATTATTCCTTCTTTTCCTGCAACATTTCAATAGAAGTAGTCGATAAAATTTAAGATGGAGAAAGTGATGATGCTCTTTAATTGCATATGCTAGTTTGATCATTGATCATCTAGCTATCTCCTAAGCCGCTCTTGGAATTGAAATCAAATAACTAATTTTTTTGTGATCTTCTCTATCTAATGAGTGGGGAATCCACTTTAAAATCGTTCACCCTGCATCCATCCACCCACCCCGAATATGTTTAAAATAAAGACTACTACGCTCCTAAAAATATAGGAAGTTTTCTCCTCATATGGCTCGAGATAAATGATTGGTTCGAGGTCTTATCTATATATATGAAATTTCATCTTAGAAATGACAATTGAATAAAAAGAAATATTCCAAACTAATCATTTTTAGGATCATAATTTAATTTTCCGGAGGTATTAGTACGTACCTTGGCAAACCTTCCTCTTAAGAAAATTAAACCACGATCCAGGGGTACCCCCTAGATGTAACATGGCGTATAGAACCCCGTAGGACTCCATACCAGCCACTTAGTTCTCATAACATATGCAATAGAACAATAAGAGTAAAACCACAATTCAAGTCTAAAATTTTCATAAAGGAAAGCGGAAGTCTAGACACTTAGTCTCAACATAGCCATCTATTACAATCTTTGAATGAAATAGGGCCTAGCCCATACAACATGTCCGAAAGGGAAAAGTACATGAAAGGAAGTACAACATAAGAAAAAGCCGTCATCAAAACATGAGGACTCACCAAGCTCGAAAGATACTTAAGTCCAAGCTCTAGCCACAAGAATGATCACCTCGACAATCGGACCCTACACTTGAGAAATTATAGGCAAAGTAGGCGTTAGTACAAAAATGCACTAAGTTTGATAGCCATGAATAAAAACATTTAAAACATGAAAAGGGGACATTTCGTTTGAAAGCATGCAATTTGCCAAGTTAAACATGCATAAGAGGTTAGAAACCCATAAGTCATAAAGCATAAGCAATGTAAGTCGTCATCATCATTGAAGCCTTTGAACTCATAAACAAAGCTTCTTGAAGTAACCATAGTTCATTATTCATGTTCTTGTTGTGGGAATAAGCCTTAACTGACATGTGACCATGTGAGCTATAACATGATCACCCGGTGTTACCCACACCGAAAAGTGGTGTCCTACTTGCCTAAGGTAGAACCATGGTTTGTTAACTTAGGTGGATCCACTAGCTAAATATCCTACGGGGGCACATAGTTTATGGGATAAGGAGATTGCTACTAGAAACCTGGCCTCAACTAACGTGAGGGCTTCCATCTCAACAGATTGCTTCTAGAAACCCGGCCTCAACTAAATTGAGGGCTTCCATCTCAAATCAATATTCACTCGATGCTAAGCATTAATTCCCACAGAGTACTTAATAAATCATAAATTAATTCATGTTTCATGGAAGGATGTCCTTGACAATCAGTCCAAATTAGCTCATTAGGATAGCTCTTAGATCATGCGTGAGAAAACCTTTCACCATTCATGTCTACATGTAAGTATTAGATTCAATTAGATGAGAAAGCCTTTCAACCTAGAATCTTCATTATGTGAGAAAACCTTTCACATCATGTTCATTATGTGTTCATGAGAATAGCCTTTCAATCAACACAACAACATTATCATGATCATTGACACTTCACTCTTAAAGTGTTCTTAAAGCATTTACATAGATTTCATAAAACATGCATAATCTTATACTTTGACCTTTCAAGGTTCAAAGTTCACTTTCAATCGACACATCTAGAATTCAAGCATTCGACATGGATATCAATATCATTCATGTGATTCTATCACCTCATGCTTCAATTCATCAAATTCACTTTTCATCAACAAAGACCCACATCACACGATCACAATTGAGAAATATGGGAAATTCATGGGTTCTTGGGAATACATCATAAAACTCGTAGGAAATCATCAAATCATGATTATAATAACATAATTCAACCATTAGAAATAAGTTTGAAAGGAACCCATGACTTTTGAATCAAACCCTAATTTTTGGGGATTTCTATCTTTTAAAATTGAAGCTTTTGAGAGGACTCCATGGGTGAAAGCTATTCATGGATGAAAACTACCCTCCCTTAATCACACTGCTCAAAGAAATTGATTTGTAAAAGCTTGATCTTCAAACCCTAGCTTGAACCTCCTTCTTCTTTTTCTTCAAGTTTTCTAGAGAGAGAATTTTTGGAGTGGATGAACTTTTGAGAATTATTTTGGGTCTTGGAAAATATGACTTAATTTGGGTGGGTTTTGACTTAAAATGACTTATATAGGTGTACCAAACTAAGGCAAAATGACTTCACTTTAATATGACCTAAACCAAAATTACCCAAAACACCCTCAATTAAAAGTCCCTGCCCAAGGACCACGTGAGGTCCTACGAGCCGTGGTCATGACCACGAGCCACGTGATCACCTCCGTGGACCTTGAGGCAGTGTCTTGGCCATCATGTCTTGGCCTCTCAAGTGGTGAAGGCATCACCACGAGCCTTCCCACGAGTCGTGGTCTTCACCACTAGCCGTGAAGGGGCTCGTGGAGATGAGCCAATGTTGGGCAGCCTTAGGGAGGGCTACTGCCTCACCACCACGAGTGGCACCACGGGGCGTGGTGACCACCAAAAGTCGTGAAGGCTCATGTGGCATAGTGGGCAATGCCTTGGGAACTTTAGGCAGCCTTGGCCCCTTTCCCTTGACTCTTGTCCTCTTGCCCTTGGCCCTAACCTTCATGACTCTAACTCTCACGTTTAGCCTACTAATTTCCGGGGTGTTACAATATCTCCCCCTTGGGAACATTCGTCCTCGAATGATGATCTAGACACCTTACGGAAGTAAAGACTCAAGACTAGCAGCCCATCATGCATGCAACATCATAACAATTCACAAATCATATGGGTAAAGGTCAACTCCAATTCAAACACACTCAATGCACCACAAGGAAGTATGAACTACATCTAACAACCCATTATGCACGAAATTTCAACATTTCTCATGTTCTTAGGAGGAATTACCTTCCCCAAGCCATAAACATGCTCAACAAAATCTCATGGAGCCAATATGCAATTTACTCTCAAAAAGCGTACCAAAGCATGTTTAATAATTCATCTCATGAAGTCAATAGGCAACTCATACTCAATGAACACAACAACATGAGGAACATCAATCATAAAAACTCATTTTATTTCTAAATGTAAACTTTCATGAACATGCATATCATAGGGAAATCATGGAAAACACATAGAACACACATGACTTCCAAAACAAGAAAAACTCAAGAGGAACTAATTACCTCAAGCTAGAATAGGAGTAGAAGGAAAAAGATGAGGATATCGGGACTTCATATCGGCCTCGGCCTCCCAAGTAGCACTCTCAACTAAATTTCTTCATAAAACCTTTACGGAAGCTATTTCCTTGTTTCTCAATCTCTTGACTTGCCGGTCAAGGATCTCTACCGGAACCTCTACATATGAAAGACTTTCGTCAACTCCCAACCCTTCTAGGGGAATTATGGATGTCGGGTCTCCAACACACTGTTGACACCCAATTTTGACCCTCTCCGATAATAATTAATTTTTGAGTTACTTGAATCCAAACGATTTGAGATAATTGACTCTCTAAAATTCAAAATACTTTTCAAATTATTTTTAAGTAGTTTTTGTACCCCTTTTTTATAATTTTTTAAATAGTATATATGTCTTATATAATTTTGTATATAATTAGTATAGTTTATGAATATTCGAAAATCGCCTCAAAACATTTTGTTAAATATTTGGTTAATTTGTGTAGTTATCTAATAGTTTATATTTAACTTATTTAGTTTATAATTAAGTTAATTATTTTTATTTCGTTAACATTAAGAAACTCATTAATTAATTTATATTAATTCATCTTATTTAATTACTAGCTGAATTTACTAAATGAATTCAATTTGGCTACATTCATAATTCATCGGCTAAATTCGTAATACAATTGACCACTCAATTTGGTTAAAATTGTAACTTACTAGCCATTACTTTTACCTCACTAATAAGACCAATCTTTGGACCTTTTCTTTAATTTCCAGCAGCCCAACATTACTTATTCCAGCCCAAATTCCCTTTCCTCTTATCTCCAACCCATTATTTCAACTATACCTGAACTAGCCCAACACCTCAACAACATTCAATTACTCCCAGCCCACCCTTAATCAACCGACCCGACCCAACCCACAAAACAAAAGAAAAACCCATTCATACAATACAATACATTTAACAGACCCATACACGCATACAGTACCAGCCGACCCCACTCCCAGCGTCTTCCCCAAACTTGAGCAGAAACCCAGAAACTCCAGATGCAAACCCAGCGACACCACGACCCTGTACGTGCCCCATCTTATCCAACGCATGAACGACGCGAGCAACGACTCCAAGCGATGTCGACTTTCCATCAAATACACGGAAAGCAATAGAGGCGTGAGCGAGCCAGTCCTAGTATGCTGTGATTCCTTGTCTTTTTCATCAAACGTCCTTTTCAGTTTGTACAAAATCGAAGCAGGCACGCGTTTCTCCCCCTTTCCCCTTTCGGAATGGGTTGAAATCGCAAGGAAAAGGTTGTCCTCCTTAAAGGGTGAAAGATTTTTGAGATTTGAATTTCAAAAATGGGCCTTGAATTCGGATTTTTGTCCATTTCCTCCCTCCAGATTTTACCCTAATTTCCTATCTATATAATACCCATTCTTATTCATGGTTTGGGGGGAAGATAAATTGTTGGGAAAATATAGAGGGGTCGGCTAACCTTTAAGACAAAATATACACTGAAATTTCCAGCTATACGATCATCCCGATTTTGGTTCAGTCCTCGCTCTTGTTGTTTCTTACTGTTCATCGGAGTTCTAAGGATCATATCTTGGTGGTGGAAGACCGTTTTCGACCTGCTACCTTGTTGTCCCTGTTCGCTGCACCTTGAAAGGTTACACCCCCTCTATAATGTTCTTTTCATTTTTTTTTGGATTAAAGGGTGTTTAAGACCATTGTTTCGTTGTTGTATTTTTGTCATTTGACATTGGACAGTGGTAGCTGGTATATACTCTGCTTGTATGCTTAAAAGATTCTTTTTGGTTTCCTATTGAATATCGTGTCGAAAACTTTGTCATTTTAGCGTTAGTTTGGTTGATTCTCCATGTCGCCTCTTAAGTTTATTTTGTTGCAACCAGGTTGTTAGTATGTTGGTGTTGAGGTACGCCCCAAATCGGTTAAGTTGAGTGTGCTTCATCCATGATTTTGTTCTGTTTTCAACATCTCTTTCTACTTGTTTACTTGTTACTTCGATGAAATTTGCTTTTCCTTTCCCTTTCCCCTCAATCCTAAAGCATGTATGTCACTATGTTACTGTTTGTTGAATAAATGTTCAAAAAATGGTTCCTCAAGTTTCATCTTTAAGTTTGAATTTTTTTTTCTTTTTTTCTTTTTACTAGTTTGATCTTGTTGAGATTAAGTATGCCTTGTGAAATTGCTTGACCCATCTCTTTAATACTATATATCTAGGTGAGTTAGTGTAGGTCTGAATTATGCTTATTTTGGAGTTAAATAGCTGTCTAGAGTAAAGTTTAATAAGGTTTTTAGATCGTCGATTTCATGACTACATGTGAATTTGTGCTAGATCGTATTGTGATATTTTTTTTGTTACCTTCGATTGCCCATCTTTTGTTGTTATATATGTTTGGAAAATTTATTTATTTTTGGTGAATAGTAGTGGCTAAATCCTATCTACTATTTTGTTCAGTATGCTTTTCTTTGGGATTCAAAAGTAGCATGAGTGTCTCTTGCCTTGATTATAGCTACTGGGTGGGCTTAGTTAGTAGTCTAAATTTATTTTGTTTTGCTTGTTTATTATAGCTTATTTTTAAAGCAAAGTTAGGCCGCCTGGATCATTTACTGCTTCATATGCTAAAATTTTCCTCTTAATAATAATTGAGTCTGGGAAAGTTCATGAATTAGAATTAATGTATTTTGTCTACCCGAGAAAAATGAGTTAATTGGGCATATCTTGAATTTCGATTGTTGAGTAGTCGCATTCCGAACATGAGATAGCACAGTGTTTGTGTTCTTTTATTTTTATTCTTTTTATACTTTGGTTATTGTCATGACACAATACTAATTTTTATTTTTATTCTTATTTGTGTGAAATCCGCCCGAGTTCATCGTGAAATCCCTCCTCTTCCCTTTGCATGTCATTTGGGCCACGAAGGCCTAAATTCCTTTATCCTCGAGTCAGCCGACAAGCAAATTGGAAGAACAGGTCCCTAAAATATTGACGAACAGGAATTGGAGTTGATACATCAAGAATAATATACATTAAGTGTATATGTTGTATATTGAGACTGAACGAGACTCCCAAAAGCCTGTCTCTTTACCCTGAGTTGTATTTTGTTATTTTGGGCCTAAGCCCCCTTGTCATTATTTATTATTTTTGTGTTAGTTCTTAGCATAGGTAAAAAATTTGGGCCTAAAGTCCAAAAGAGATGATTCTTTTTATGTTAGTTTAGGACAGGTACAGGTGATTCTGATGGGCCGAAGGCCCAAAAATGAAAATGGGCCCAAATACTGGCCCAAGCGGACAGGAAAACCAAATTTGGGCCCAAATCTCTTTCCCTCTTTGTTTTATTACGTTTATTTACTTGTTAATATTTGTCATTAATCTTAAGATCAACAATTAAAATCCCCGAAAGACGTCCATTTCGATTTAAAAAATTAACTAAACCAGTCAGCTATTAACAAGACTTAAAGAAATAATTTTGCAAGATAGCTCACTTAGATAACATTTAAATATTTCCCCTTTTTACCCTTTAAAATAGTTCTAACTATAAAATAGTCAAATTCTGCAATTCAAGTTAAGTTAAATTATTTTAGCCAAATAATTAATTATTGGATAACCGCGTTGGGGATATCTTCCAATGTTTGGATGGTACGCTCCGCTTGCCCATCGATTTGGGGATGAAAAGTCGTGCTAAGCTTAACCTTAGTGCCAAGGCCTTTTTGGAATGACTTCCAAAAGTGAGAAGTAAATTGGGTACCGCGATCGAAAATAATGGATAAAGGAACCCCATGCAGCTTCACCATATGTATAGCTTAGCATAGTGTTTCGCCGAAAAAGAAACCTTGACGGGAATAATGTGAGCTGATTTTGTCATCCGATCTATAATGACCCAAATAGAATCATGTTGTCTCCGGGTGCGAGGCAAACCAACAATAAAGTCCATATTTACATCTTCCCACTTCCAAGTGGGAATACTTATATCTTACGATAAGCCTCCCGGCCTTTGATGCTCAACCTTAACTTGTTTACAATTACGACACTTGGCCACAAATCCTGCAATATCTTTCTTCATCCCATTCCACCAATAGACTTCCCGTAGGTCACGACACATCTTTGTGGCTCCCGGGTGAATAAAATACCGAGAACTACGGGCTTCCCCTAAAATTTGTTCCCTAAAATCATCAACATTCGGAACACATAACCAACCTTGATACCTAAGCACCCCATCTCCCTCTTAGGAGAAAGCCTCAACGGACTTCTTAAGTACCGCCTTTTTCCACTCAACTAATATAGGATCAAGACCTTTCTTAGACTTCACATCCATCACAAAGGACGATTCGGAACCATTATGGACCATGACACCATCCTTGGTGGAATCCACTAGTTAAACACCTAGTCAGGCCAACCTATGTACATCACGAACCAACTCTTTCTTTTCTTCCTCTACATAAGCCACACTACACATCGACAACCGGCTAAGAGCATCCGCTACCACATTAGCTTTACCGGGGTGATAAAGGACACTTATGTCATAATCCTTCAATAGTTCTAACCACCTTCTTTGGCGTAGATTTAAATCCTTTTGACTAAACACATATTGTAGACTCTTATGATCGGTGAAAACATCCACATGGACCCATACAAATCCATATTTTTAAGGCAAACACAACCACCGCTAACTCAAGGTCATGGGTAAGATAATTCTTCTCATTGACTGTAAGTTGCCTTGAAGCATAGGCAATCACCTTACCATTAAGCACACATCCCAACTCTAGAGGCATCACAATACACCACAAAACCCTCCATACCTTCCAATAAGGTCAACACCGGAGCGGAAGTAAGTCTATATTTCAACTCTTGGAAACTTTTCTCACAAGCTTCCGACCACACAAACTTAGCCTTCTTTTGAGTCAAAGCAGTCAAAGGAGAAGAAATGGAAGAAAATCCCTCAACAAACCTTCTATAGTAACCGGCCAAACCCAAAAAGCGTCTAATGTCGGAAGGAGTTAGAGGTCTAGGCCAACTCTTAACCGCATCCGTATTTTTAGGATCTACCTCAATCCCATTGCTTGACACAATATGAACAAGGAAAGCTATGGACCTTACCAAAATTCGCACTTGCTAAACTTTGCAAAAAGTTGTTGGTCCTTAAGAACTTGCAACACAATTCTCAAATGGTCCACATGTTCATTCTCACTCCTTAAATAGATCAAAATATCATCAATAAACACAATTGCGAACATATCAAGGTATTGTCTAAACACCCTATTTATCAAATCCATAAATGTCACCGGAGCATTAGTCAAACCAAACTACATAACCAAAAACTCATAATGACCATACCGGGTTTGAATGGCCGTCTTTGGAATATCATCCCCTCTCACCCTCAATTGGTGATAACCCGAACGAAGATCAATCTTAGAGAAATAACTAGCCCTTTGAAGTTGGTCAAACAAGTCATCAATTCTTGGAAGAGGATACTTGTAATTTATGGTCACCTTGTTTAATTGACGATAATCAATGCACATTCTAAGAGACCCATCTTTCTTTCTAACAAACAACACTGGAGCACCCCATGGAGAAATACTCGGTCGGATGAAGCCCTTATCCAACAAGTCTTTTAACTGTTCTTTCAATTCTTTTAACTCATCCAGGGATATTCTATAAGGAGGAATAGAGATAGGTTGCGTATTCGGAAGAAGGTAAATACCAAAATCTATTTCCCGCTCGGGAGGAATACCGGGCAAATCATTGGGGAAAACTTCAAGGAATTCATTAACCATGGGAACCAACTCAACAGAAGGAGTTTCAGAATCTACATACCTCACCCTAACAACTTGGTAAAAGCAACTTTTCGAGATCATCTTTCTATCTTTAAGGTAAGACACAATTTGACCTCTAGGCATAAAATTTCCCCCCTTCCACTATAGGATAGGCTTGTTCGGGAATTGGAATCTAACCACCCGAGTTTTACAATCAAGAGAAGCGTAATATGCATGCAACCAGTCCATACAAAGAATCACATCAAAGTCTAACATGTCAAGCTCTACCAAGTCTACAAGAGTAACTCGATGGGATAAGGAAACGAGACATCTTCTATAAAACCTCTTAGCCACCACAAAATCACCCATTGGAGTAGAGACAGAAAAAAGGTCCTAATAACACTTTCGAAGGAACATTAAACCTCATTGCCACATAGGGTTTCACAAAAGATAAAGTAGCACCGGGATCCAACAAGGCATACACATCAATAAGAAAGGCTACATCCGGGGAACTCTCTTGGTCACCTCGGGTTTGGAGAGCATAAAAATGGTTTTGCTTGGGAGAATTAGAGTTCGAACCACTAGGAGGAGCTTGCTTGCCTTCTCTTCCCTTAGCCATGAGCATCGGGAAATCCCTCATCTTGTGCCCACTCTTTCCATAAAAAAATCAACCATCCGTGCCGGCTAGACACTTAACATCATGTTTATTTCAACACTTCACACAAGTAGGCCTAGCCATAAAAGATCCACTACCATTACCTCTTTGAGATTTAGGGTTAAACACCCTATCCTTATTAGATCTAGGAGGAGCATTGGAGGAACCTTGAACAGAGAACCTTTGTCGAAATCTAGGTCGATTTTGTCCATCGGACCTTGAGTTGGAGAAGTTCCCATCACCGTTTCTTGCCCTTTTTACCTCCCTATTCTTTCCCTTGAGTTTCGATTCCTCAATTTGTTGGGCATACACCATGAGACGTGAGATGTCCATATCATGGTAGAGCATTTTCGTATGACATTCTTGTTCTACCATGTCGGACACGCTCGACAAAAACCTACTCATCTTAGCCCTCGAATTCGCCACCATAGTTGGAGCATACTTGGACAATTGAGTGAACTTTAGGGCATACTCCTTCACACTCATACTTCCTTGATGAAGGTTAATGAACTCTTGCACATTGGATTCCCTTAACTCAAAGGGAGAGAACCTATCAAGAAATGCCGATTTAACCAATTCCCACTCTACGGGACCCGTCCCTACCGGTCTCTCTCCCTTCCATTGATCATACCATACTTGAGCAACATCTTTCAATTGGTAAGTGGCTAACTCCCTCTTCTCCTCCGGAGTCATCCCCATAATAGCAAGTACCTTATAGACCTAGTTGATAAACCTTTGAGGATCCTCTTCCACTTTGAAGACATGAAATTTCGGAGGGTTCATCCTTGTAAAGTACCTCACTCTTGAAGCCGCCGAATTCATGTTAGGATTCATAGGAACTACAACCTCTCTATTGGCTTGAGCCGTCACGGCTTGAGCTAATATTTGGATGGCCGACCTAAATTCCGCATTTGTAACATTCTCAGCCAAAGGATCTATCGGAGCTTGGGGAGGAGCTCCTTGTTCCACATTGTCATCCTCCATCATTCTAGCATTATCCCTTCTAGTATTCATATCTTGAAGAGAATAGGTCAAGGATTATGAGAGACTTTATAAAGTTAAACTCTTTGGCACGACTTATATTAATGAAGAAGTGAAGTTTCCTAATCATCTTGTTGCCTCTCATTCATAAAAGTGGCGCACTTCACACTAATGAACAAGACTCTACTGGACGAGGCTTATGAGACATCATCCTAGGATGATTCTAAACCTTGTGCTCTGATACCAAGTTTGTCACGATCCAGGGGTACCCCCTAGATGTAATATGGCGTATAGAACCCCGAAGGACTCCATACCAGCCACTTAGTTCTCATAACATAAGCAATAGAATAATAAGAGTAAAAACACAATTCAAGTCTAAAATTTTCATAAAGGAAAGTGGAAGTCTAGACACTTAGTCTCAACATAGCCATCTATTACAATCTTTGAATGAAATAGGGCCTAGCCCATACAACATGTCCGAAAAGGGAAAGTACATGAAAGGAACTACAATATAAGAAAAAGTTGTCCTCGAACCATGAGGACTCACCAAGCTCGAAAGATACACAAGTCCAAGCTTTAGCCACAAGAATGATTACCTCAAGAACCGAACCCTACACTTGGGAAAAATGTAGGCAAAGTAGGCATTATTACAAAAATGCACTAAGTATGATAGCCATGCATAAAAATATTTAAAACATGAAAAGGGGACATTTCGTTTGAAAGGATGCAATTTTCCAAGTTAAACATGCATAAGAGGTTAGAAAACCATAAGTCATAAAGCATAAGCAATGTAAGTCATCATCATCATTTAAGCCTTTGAACTCATAAACAAAGCTTCTTGAAGTAACCATAGTTCATTATTCATGTTCTTGTGATGGGAATAAGCCTTATCCAATATGAGACCATGTGAGCTACAACATGATCATCAGGTGTTCCCCACACCGAAAATGGGTGTCCTACTTGCCTAAGGTAGAACCATGGTTTGTTAGCTTATGTGGATACACTTGCTAAATATCCTACGGGGGCACGTAGTTTATGGGATAAGGAGATTGCTACTAGAAACTCAGCCTCAACTAACGTGAGGGCTTTCATCTCAAGATATTTCTTCTAGAAATCCGACATCAACTAACGTGAGGGTTCCATCTAAAATCAATATCAACTCGGTGCTAAGTATTAATTCCCACAGAGTACTTATTAAGTCATAACTTAACTCATGTTTCATCAAAGGATGCCCTTGACAGTCAATCCAAATTAGTTCATTAGGATAGCTCTTAGATCATGCGTGAGAAAACCTTTCACCGTCCATGTCTACATGTAAGTATTAGATTCAATTAGGTGAGAAAGTCTTTCAACCTAGATTCTTCATTATGTGAGAAAACCTTTCACATCATGTTCATTATGTGTTCATGACAATCAACACAACAACATTACCATGATCATTGACACTTCACTCTTAAAGTGTTCTTAAAGCATTTACATAGATTTCATAAAACATGCATAATCTCATACTTTGCCCTTTCAAGGCTCAAATTTCACTATCTAGAAAGAATTAGACATGGATAGCAATATCATTCATGTGATTCTATCACCTCATGCTTCAATTCATCAAATTCACCTTTCATCAACAAATACCCACATCACAAGTTCACAATTGAGAATTATGGGAATTCGTGGGTTCTTGGGAATACATCATAAAACTCATAGGAAATCAGCATTTCGTGCTTATAATAATATAATTCAACCATTAGAAACAAGTTAGAAAGGAACCCATGAATTTTGAATCAAACCCTAACTTTTGGAGATTTCTATCTTTTGAAATTGAAGCTTTTGAAAGGACGACATGGATGAAAGCTATCCATGGATGAAAACTATCATATCTTAATCACAATGCCCAAAGAAATTGATTTGTAAAAGCTTGATCTTCAAACCTTAGGTTGAACCTCCTTCTTCTTCTTCAAGTTTTCTAGAGAGAGAATTTTTGGAGAGGATGAACTTTTGGGAATTATTTTGGGTCTAGGAAAATATGACTTAATTTGGGTGAGTTTTGACTTAAAATGACTTATATAGGTGTACCAAACTAACGCAAAATGACTTCACTTTAATATGACTTAAACCGGAATTACCAAAAACACCCTCAATTAAAACTCACCTGCTTAGGGACCACGTGAGGTCCCACGAGCCGTGGTCCTCTCCATTGACCTTGAGGCAGTGGCTTGGCCATCATGTCTTTGCCTCTCAAGTGGTGAAGGCATCATCACAAGCCTTCCCATGAGCCGTGGTCTTCACCACAGGCCGTGAAGTGGCTTGTGGAGATGATCCAATGTTGGGCAGCCTTAGGGAGGCTACTGCCTCACCACCACGAGTGGCACCACAGGGCGTGGTGACCACCACGAGCCGTGAAGGCTCACGTGGTATGGTGGGCAGTGCCTTGGGAACTTTGAGCAGCCTTGGCCCCTTCCCATTGGCTCTTGCCCTCTTGCCCTTGGCCCTAGGCCACCTTCATGACTCTAACTCTCACGTTTAGCTCTAGTTTAGCCTACTAATTTTTGGGGTGTTACATATTTTGATCTCTATTTTCTTCTTCTTCATCATTCACCGAGCTTTTAACATGTGTGTGTTGGTCACCAATGAATACTACCTCTACTAATGTAAGGAACGTTTAACTTTATTTGTGCTCTTTTGGCATGTTTTATTAACGTGTGTGTCTGCTATTGAAGGTGTTGTAATCTAGAAGCATAAGTTGTGATATGCAAGCACATATAATAATTTGCTTTGTAATTTCTATAATAATTTGGGACTGATCAGATCAGGCACATATAATAATTTGCTTTGTAATGATTCTCCATAGTATTGTGTCGCATGGTGTCTTCTTAGGTTTTCAAAATATTCATACTGCCATTTTTTGCCCTAATTACAGTTCTTCCTAGATTTAAACTTGATCAACTCATATTATAAAACCAAATCTAAAAGCAATAAAAATTAAAACCAAATACAATTGAGGAGAAAGCATATGAAGATGAAAAGTTAAGAAATTAAATCCAAAAATTGAAGAGGAGACTATAAACCAAAAGCTTTGTCTTCCTCTTCTTCAATAGATAGGGATGTGATGAGGTTGCGTGGAAGCATGCATGAATGTCAAAACACTGACTACATACATAATTACGTGGAGTAAGATGAAGGTATGACTACAAACTGAAATGACCAGCATGTCTTTAACAAATAAAAAAATCACCTTAAACAGACATGTTGATACCATTGACTATACTCACACTTCTAATATAATAGAAGTACGAAAAATAATTAGTATAAAAATTTGTGTACCAAAAATAAGGATGCACTTTGTTAAGCAATTTAACCAAAAAAAAACAACTTTTAACACTTTTCAATTGGAGTTTTTGGGATGAAATGTATTCAAAGAAAAGGTCCATCCAGGCCATAATGCTTGAAAATTTGCTCAAAATTTCACTCAAGACTTAATATTTTTGCTCAAAATTTTTGTGTATGAAATACGTATATCTCGCTCAAGATTTATAATTTTACACACAATATTCGTATTTGAAATATGTATATATCTCACTCAAGGCTAAGAATTTTACTCACAATTATCAGGCGAATCTCGTTCACTATTCTTGCGAGAAACCTGTATGAAATCAATATATAACCATATAGATTTTGTATAAAGTTCATGTTGGTTTCTGAAATTATACAAGTACAATAACATCGTATAAAAGTTACATACAAATTTAATATACCTATAACATATAAAAACTTGAAATACAATTGTCATACAACTCATCATACAATTATCATACAACTTAAATACAATTTCTATAAAATTTGTTGTAACTTCGAACTTTAACGAACTGAGACTAAAATTCAATCTAAAACTACCTCAATAGCCCCAATTTAGATTTGAACTCCCTTCAACATTTCAATTCTTTTGAAATCTCACTCACTCAAAATGAAGTTCGTTTGTTAGAAATTGAGTTTCAAGCTTCTTTAATAGTTGATAATGAAGGATTTTTTCCAACTTGATTTTTTGATTTTCATATTCAACTTCTCAAGCTTGTCTGAAATTTGACATTGTAGTTTTGATTTTTTTTGACAATATATTTTCACTTTCTCGTGTTCACTATTTAAAAATTGCAAGAGGATAATTGCGGCCTAATTACTCCATAATTGTAACATTTCAAAAGTTCCTAAGTCTAGATCGGATCATGAAAAGTTCAGAAAAATGTAAATTCAAAAAAATTTCTTATGTACAAAACCTTTTACGGATCATGGAAGGAACCACGGACCATGATGGATCCATTGATCAGAGTTCTGAATTGGGAAATTTTTCTAAGAGTTCCACGGACTCTTCTATGAACCATAGAACTTTAACAGGCAGTAGATTGTGTCACGACCCGATTTCTCAGGTCATGATGGTACCTACTACACCCCACCAGTAAGTAAGCCTAGCCCTTAGCCCGGAGCCATAAGCAAGGGACTACCAAGCGGAAGCCAACAACAAAGAGTAAAAAGCTTATAACAAAGTTAAGAGAAGATAGTCACAGAAAATAATACAAGAACCATCCCAAGACCTAGTATTAGTCAGTAGTTGAGTACCTAATCTGAAATAAGAGTACAAGACTTTTACAAATACAAAATAAGTTTAGGTTGTCTCTAAATATAATATAAAGACTAAACTTAGCCAAAATAGATGGAAATCGATAGCTCTGGACTCCATGAGATCGCCCTAATCTCTGAATCTCCAAGCTGTTTCACACGACTGCAAATCAAAGGCGATAACTCAAACTGTAATCTGTAGGGGGAAAAGTGTAGTATGAGTACCAAAAACTGTACTCAGTAGGCAACGATCGACTGAGCTCAAAACATAACACAAACATAAATAACAAGTAGTAAGGTTAGCGTAGCACAAGTAACTAAACAAGAGATGCTAAAGTAGATAGACAATAAAGAGAAGAAATGGAATACAAAGGGTGAGAAGCCGAGTCAAGAACGTACTTGGAACACAATCCAACAACCTATTCCCAAGCAACTAAGATGCCAAGTCAACTACCGAGGGTCAGGAGGACCCACAACCTCAATTCTAAAGTCAAAGTCTATCGGCTAACAATAAAACAATAACATAGAATAGAATATAATCAAACAATAACCTAACTGTACCCCCATAATGCTGGAAGGTACATACAAGAAAACCTAACTTAATCGACCTCCATAAACTGGAGGGTATAATCAACAAACAAGTATACTGGTGATAGGCAATGCATATAAATGTGGAGGATATAATAGGACCATCAGAGAAGTGCCAGGAATTCAAACCTAAGAAGTGAAAGTTGGGCTCCCAACCCAAGTACCCATAACTGCAGTCAACTCTCAGCCTAGCTAGCAAGAGTGACAAATCAATCCAAGCCACCCAACCAGTTAGTCAACTCCCAGCTCAGCTAGTAAGAGTGACCTGGGGGCGTGTCGACTCTGAAGAGGATCTTAAAGTAGCCAGAATCGTGCAAGAAAGGTCGTCGAAGCACCACCTATTCAAGTAAACATTGGGTGAATCCATGATGCTTCTAAAATTTAAGGCCAATAAATCAAGTGGTACAATTTCAGTGAAAACCAGTTTAGGATAAAAGCTGAGTAAAATAGTATTTCATCAAGAGTGATAATTATTCCAAATTCGTGAATCGGGATCCTATTGATTCCCTTTTTGTTGGTCCACTTGACTCAACATCCGGATAGCATCCCGGAACTCAACATTAGTGACCTCTCCTTGGAGTTTCAATTTTGGTGCATTGGGGACCCCTTGATCCCTGAGGATCAATATTCTCTTAGCAGGACGACCTCAGACAACTCTTTGTGGAGGCATGATCTTGAAGATACGCGCAAGCACGAATTAGAAAAAACTTTTATAGAGTTGGACTCTATCACACAAAAAGAGTATGAAAGAAGTGAGATAGTTCCTAAATGTCGCAGCCTCATAATTATAGATGTGGCGCGCTTCACACCGATAACTAGGACTCTACAGACACGGTTTCATAGACACCATAGGACTCTTGAACTTTGTGCTATGATGCCAAGTTTGTCACACCCCCCTCACCCGAGCCTACACCCTGGACGTGGCCGACACTCGAGAACCATTGTTGGCCCCAAGCGAAACCTTGGCCTGGATCGACTCTTTGTGGAAGACTTACTCACGTTAGATAAACTCAAATATAAAGTTTTAACTCAAATGTCTCAAATACTTAACTTAGAATAGTTTAAAATATTCAAACTGACCACAAGGGCAACTCAAGTCTAGAACGTTAACAATAGAAAGTGAAACAAACATTTTAACTGCTACTGTCTATAAAGCCCCTAATACTATGAGGAATGTCGGGACAAGACCCCCTATCATCAGAACAAAACTGAAATAATAAATAAGGGATAATCCACAAGCAAAGAGGCTCACCAAACAACTCTGGAACTGCAAGTGGTATCAACGAAACACCTGTTGATGACCCTGATCTCCTGTATCTGCATCATGAAATGATGCAGGTCAAATGTCATCAGTACATTGTATATACGAGCATATAAGGGGAACACTGAACATAACATAAACGCTTGAACTTGGAACGAAGGAAACATTCTCACCTCAACTCTACTCAACTCAACCTCAACTCATGAATACTCAACTCAATACAATATAAAAACAACAATAAAGATACAGTTTATATAAAACATTTAAAACAGTAGATAACAACTCAATGTATTTAAAAAAATACAATAATAACTCAGTTTGTATGTAAAGATACAAAATAACTCAATTTGGGAGATTCTCTAACAAAGAACCATCACTATGAGTTATGTGATGATACAATGTTTCGCCCACCATTGTCAGAACTGTCCTATACCTTGCTGGAGTATAAGACATCATCAACTAAGTGGATCCACTAAGCTTTGCATAAAAATAAATAAGGAATCATCTAAAAAGTATGACCATTTCTACCCACGTTTGCTACATGGTTTATGAGGACTTTGAGTTATATGAACTCGTCTCCATATCGGTGCTCAATACTATTTCCAAAACATAACTCAGCTCATATATTTAAAAATATTTCCACATCCTCAAGGTTTGAGATTATTACTCAAAAGGTTCCCTTAAAAGAGATTATACTCAAAAACTCCTTATGAATTTATTTGGAAATCAATGATTCCTCTCTTTTTAAATGTGAAAACATTTACTCTTGGGATACTTAGTCCCAATATATTCAATTTGAAAAAAATGAAAATCAACTCTCCTCATCCTCATTCTCAAGTTATCAAGTCTTAAAACAGGTTTTAAAAGATTGTAAAAGACGTCTCAAAATAACTCGAAAGAACTCTCAAGACTTTACTCTTAACTCTACCTTGAATTTGAATAATGAACTCAAGGGTTATTTTAACACCCCGTAACTAGAAAGAAGTTAAAAATTGGAAATAGTCATTTTTGGAAAGACAATAAAAATCTGGAAAATTTGCTATGTTAAGTTGGATTTTTGGTCAACTTCAAATGACCATAACTCTTAGCTCAGGATGATTTAGGTGTGTTTCCAGATATCGTAGGAAATATCATGGAATAATCTTTCCAACGCCGCTGAATTTGCGCAATTCTGAGTTCGTATGAGTGAGATATTCCCATTCGAAGTTGGGCTGTTCAAAAAAGGAAAGTCTAATCCGAATTTTGGAAGGGTATTCCGGTCTTTTCCTTACCCAATTAATTAAAAAAAATAGTGAATTAATTAAGGGTCAAAACTGAATTGGTTCAGTTTGCACAATTGGAAATATATGTTAGGGTTCAAGAGAGAAGAACACAAGAGAGAAGAGAAGAGGAAAAATCAAGATTCGTCGTCTTCGTAAGGATTTGATTGCGGGTTTCATCAAGGATTTGATCCTACGATGTATGTGAGACTTCATAACGTTGGGTTTGTTCACCCACGTGCCAAACATGTTTAATTCAGCGTAAATTCGTACTAAAAGATTGGAAGTTTGAATGTTCTTGATGGGTGTTCTTGAATTACTTTTGTTCTTGAATTTGGGTTGAGATTGAGGAGTTTCCTGAGACTAGAGTGTCGATTCCTTCAGTTATTGAGTTAAATCTTTGTGTATATGTTCTGGGTATCTGATTCTAAAGAGCATTTGAGAAAAGGGATCGAGTTTAGTCAAATTTAGATCAGAAAACGAGAAGAGAAATTTGTCACACTGTACTTGGGGAGGGTCTGGCGCAACGCGCCCCATCTGTGCCAGAGAGGCTGGGGCGGCGTGCCAGAAATGATCCCCAGTAAGTTGGGGCTGGCGCAGCGCGACAGGGACGCGCCCGGATCGTCTGCCCCTACCCGTTTTTTGTCGGTTAGCCCGTTTAAGTCCTCCTAAAGTGTACTAATATTTCCTATTGATTCTAACTACTCTAACTGACTTCTAAACATCTAGAAATCATCCAGAAATAGGAATCATAACCTTGAATCCATAAATTCAAATATAAGGAAAGATAAGAGCCAAGCTTATGAAGTTCTTAGAGTCATTTCAACAAGTCTTTTGCAAGTGCTTTTAACTTTGTTTTAAGACTTAAGTTGAAGTTGAGTAAGAAGTAAAGAATGAAGTTCATTTCTTCAAAAGCTAAAAGGGAACTAAGTATTCCCAAGAGTTTGATATGTTTTCACATTTAAACAAGAAAGGGAAACACCAATTTCCAAGAGAGCTTTTAAGCTAAGTTTTTGAGTAATTATCTCAAACCAAAGAAAGAAGTTTTGTTTTAGAACATATGAGCTAAGTATATTTTTGGGAGTAGTATTGAGCACCGATATGGGGATGCGAGTTCATATTAACTCAAGTCTCCATAAACCATGTAGCCATCATGGGTAGTAAAGGATCATACTTTTTAGATGACTCCTTAAGTTCTTTGTAGCATAGATTAGTGGATTCACTTAGTTAAGGCGTTCTATATGACGACAAAGTATAGGACAGTTCTGGCAGCGTGGCAAGATGATGTATCACCACTTAGGCTAATAGTGGTTGTTGTAGGTTAGAGAAACTCCCACAGAAACTATATTACTTTGATATAGGAATAAAGTTAAGTTTGTTATTGCATTTCTTTAACAAATTGAGATGTTATTTACTGTTCTAAATGCTTTGTATAAATTTCACTATTATTGTTGGTTTACACTGCATTTTGAGTTGAGTTATTCATGAGTTGAGTAAAGCCAAGGTAAGTGTTTCTTTTAGATTCTTTTCAAGATTATGTTATATTTAGTTTTGCCCTTGCATACTCGTACATTCTATGTACTGATGCCATTCAGGATCAGCATCCAGGGTCCCGTTGATCTAGTTGAGCACTCAGAGTCAGTTGGTGAGCCTCCTTGCATTCCAGAGAACTTTTTTTTATCATTTGTTTTAGTATTTCAATTGTTAGGATGATCGGGGGTCTTGTCCCGACATCCCTCTTTGTTTTAGAGGCTTCATAGATAGTCAGACAGTTATTAGTTCAGTTGTCTTTACATCACCATTTCATATGTTAAGACTTGAGTTGCCATTTTGGCCAAGTTGAATGTTTGACCTTTCAACATTCTAAGTTATTTTATTAAACAGTTGAGTAGAAATGCATTTGTTCATTGTAATAATGCTTAGAGTCCTCCACTGAGTAAAGTAAGCCAGGCCAAGGGTTCGCTTGGGGCCATCAATGGTTCTCGAGTGCCAGTCCACCCAGGGTGTAGGCTCGGGGCGTGACAAACTTGGTATTAGAGCCCAGAGTTCAAGAGTCCTAGGGAGTCTATGAAGTTGTGTCAGTAGAGTCCTAGTTATCGGTGTGAAGCGCGCCACATCTATAATCAGGAGGCTGCGACACTTAGGAAAATTTCTCACTTCTTTCATAATCATTTCGTGCGTTAGATTTTGATCTCTAAAAAGTTCTTTCTAATTCCTGCTTGCGCGTGTTTTTCAATTAATCATGCCTCCACAAAGAGCTATCAGAGGTCATCCTGCTAGGCGTAATGTTGAGGAGCAAGGGGTACCCAATGCACCTGAAGTGCAACCCCAAGGAGAAGTTACCAAAGCGGAGTTCAGAGAAGTGATAAGGATGCTAAGTCAAGCTGTGACTAACCATGTTAGGCAAAAAATAGGGGATCGACAAGAAGAGGCTGACACTTCGAGGATCCGTGAATTATTGAGGATGAACCCTCCAAGTTTCACTGGTTCAAGCACTACTGAGGATCCAGAGAACTTTATTGAGGAACTGCAAAAGGTATTTGATGTTATGCACATTTTCGATACTGAGAGAGTTGCAGTAGCGGCATATCAATTGAAAAATGTTGCTAGGACTTGGTTTGACCAGTGGAAGAAGGGTAGAGCTAGGGGAGCACCACTTGAGAGTTGGGCTTATTTTGAGTAGGCTTTCTTGGGGCATTTCTTTCCTGAGAATTGAAAGAGGCTAAGGTACGAGAGTTCCTCACACTTAAGCAGGATTCTTTGAGCGTTCATGAGTATGGGTTGAAGTTCAGCCAACTATTATGTTATGCTCCGGAGATGGTTGCGGATATGATGAGTAGAATGAGCTTGTTTGTTGCTGGGTTGTCTCGTCTGTCGATTAAGGAAGGTAGGGCTGCAATGCTAATAGGTGATATGGATATATCAAGGTTGATGGTCTATGTGCAGCAGGTTGAGGAAGAGAAGCTGAGGGATAGGGAGGAGTTTAGAAACAAGAAAGCGAAGACATGAAATGAGTCCGGGCAGCAAAGAGGTAATGCGAATCATTCGTCCTTTCAGCAAAAGCAAAAGGGACCTGCTCCATACTCAGGGTAGTGTGGCACAAGGAGGTAACTGGGCTCCTACATGTGCTAAGTGTGGTAGAACCGACCCAGGTAAGTGTCGCGATGGCTCCACAAGTTGATTCAAGTGTGGAGGGCCATTTCATGAACGAGTGCCCCAAGAACCTGCAAGGTAATAGGAATCAGGGGAATAGATCCCAATCTTCTTCAGTTGCTCCACCAGACAGGGCTGCACCTAGAGGAATTACTTCTGGTACTGGCGGAGGAGCAAACCGCATTTATGCGATCACTAGTCGCCAAGAGCAAGAGAACTCTCCAGATGTTGTCACTGGTATGATCAAAGTATTTTCTCTTGATGTTTATGCTTTGCTAGACCCAAGAGCAAGTTTATCTTTTGTGACCCCTTATGTTGCAAATAATTTTTATGTTCTCCCTGAGAAGGTTTGTGAACCCTTTTGTGTTTCTACACCTGTTGGGGAGTTTATTTTAATTGAGCGAGTATATCGTGATTGTGTCATATCCATCAATCACAAGAACACCATGACTGATTTAATTGAATTAGACATGGTAGACTTCGACGTTGGACTGGCTTCATGCCTGTTATGCCTTCATTGATTGTAGAACTCGAGTTGTTAAGTTCCAAATTCCTAATGAACCAGTCTTAGAGTGGAAAAGTAGTTCAGCAGTGCCTAAGGGTCGTTTCATTTCTTACTTAAAGGCAAGAAAGTTAATTTCCAAGGGGTGTGTCTATCACTTAGTCTGAGTAAATGACTCTAGTGTTGAGATACCTCATATTTAGTCAGTTTCAGTTGTGAAAGAGTTTCCAGAAGTCTTTCCAGATGATCTTCCCTGAGTCCCTCCCAAGAGAGAAATAGACTTCAATATAGACATTTTTCTAGGTACTCGACCTATATCTATTCTGCCATACAAAATGGCACCAGCATAGTTGAAAAAGCTTAAAGAATAGTTGAAAGATATCCTTGATAAGGGCTTTATTCGACCGAGTGTCTCACCTTGGGGTGCTCCGGTCTTTTTTGTGAGAAAGAAAGATGGTTCCCTTAGGATGTGTATAGATTATC
>NW_006238948.1:1057767-1079418 GCF_000226075.1 Solanum tuberosum | reverse complement strand
TTTCATCCCCTTTGACCAAGTTAACTCAGAAAACAGTGAAGTTTCAATGGTCTGAATCTTGTGAGAAAAGCTTTCAGGAATTGAAAAAGAGGTTGACTACTGCACCAGTTTTGACCTTACCAAAAGGTACACAAGGCTTTGTTGTTTATTGTGATGCTTCTAGAGTTGGTTAGGGTTGTGTATTAATGGAGAATGGCAAGGTTATAGCTTATGCCTCCAGTCAGTTGAAAGTTCATGAGAAGAATTACCCAACCCATGATCTAGAGTTCATTGCTGTAGTGTTTGCTTTGAAAATATGGCGTCATTATTTGTATGTGGTTCATATTGATGTATTCACTGATCACACGAATCTTCAATACGTGTTCACTCAGAAAGAGCTTAATCTCAGACAAAAGAGGTGGTTAGAATTACTCAAGGATTATGACATGAGTATTCTTTATCACCCAGGTAAGGCTAATGTTATTGCTGATGCTTTAAACAGGTTGTCCATGGGTAGTACCGCCATGTTGAGGAAGAAAAGAGAGAGTTAGCGAAAGATGTGCATAGGCTTGCACGCTTGGAAGTCCATCTAATGGATTCCACAGAAGGAGGAGGAGTGGTGATGAATGGGGCTTAATTATCATTAGTGTCAAAAGTAAAAGAGAAGCAGGACCAAGATCTTATTTTGCTTGAATTGAAGGCAAATTTTCATAAGCAGAAAGTAATAGCTTTTGAACAAGGGGGAGATGGCGTATTGAGGTATCAAGGTAGGTTATGTGTACCAAGGGTGGATGAACTCCAAGAGAGGATCATGGAGGAAACTCATAGCTCCAGATATTCCATTCATTCGGGTTCCCCAAATATGTATCGTGATTTGAGAGAGGTTTATTGGTGGAGTAGTATGAAGAAGAGTATTGCAGAGTTTGTTGCTAAGTGTCCAAATTGCCAACAAGTTAAAGTAGAGCACCAAAGGCCCGGTGGTATGGCTCACAATATAGAACTTTTGGAATGGAAGTGGGAGATGATCAATATGGATTTCATCACATGTGTGCCACGGTCTCGCAGGCAACATGATTCTATTTGGGTGATTGTTGATAGATAAAAAATCAGCCCTCTTTTGCCGGTAAAGACTACCCATACAACAGAGGACTATGCCAAGTTGTATCTTCAAGAGATAGTTAGACTTGATGGGGTGCCAGTTTCGATTATTTCAGGAAGGCTTGGGTTCAAATGTGAACTTAAGTATTGCTTTTCATCCTCAGACAGATGGTCAAACAGAGCGCACTATTCAAACTTTAGAGGATATGTTGAGGGCTTGTGTGATTGATTTCAAGGATGATTGGGATGATCACCTACCCCTTATTGAATTTGCTTATAACAATAGCTACAACTCTAGCATCCAGATGGCTCCTTATGAAGCTCTTTATGGGAGAAGATACAGATCTCCTATTGGATGGTTTGAAGTTGGTGAATCAGGGTTGATAGGACTAGATTTAGTTCATCAAGCTATGGAGAAAGTGAAAGTAATTCAAGAGAGGTTGAAAATAGCGCAGAGTCGTCAGAAATCCTACAATGATGTAAGGAGAAGGGAGTTAGAGTTTGAAGTAGATGATTGGGTATACTTGAAAGTTTCACCAATGAAAGGGGTTATGAGATTTGGTAAGAAGGGGAATCTTAGTCCCCGGTATATTGGCCCTTACAGAATATCGAAAAGGGTAGGTAATGTAGCTTATGAGTTAGAGCTACCACAAGAGTTAGCCGTGGTTCATCCGGTCTTCCACATCTCCATGTTGAAGAAATGCATGGACGATCCTTCAATGATCATACCAACTGAAGATATTGGCATCAAGGATAGCTTATCTTATGAGGAGATTACGGTTTAGATTCTAGATCGCCAAGTTCGCAAGTTGAGGACTAAGGAAGTAGTATCAGTCAAAGTTCTTTGGAGGAACCAGTTTGTTGAGGAAGCTACTTGGGAAGCTAAAGAAGATATGAAGAAGAGGTATCCACATCTCTTTGAAACCGGAGAAATTCCATATCAAGGTACTAATTCTCTTCTTAGTACTCTTTAATTTATGAAATTGCATGTAGTATTTTGCATTGCTTGTTGGGTGTTTGAGCTGAATGTTAGATGTTACACCCTTAGCCTACTAAGAGTAAGCTCATTCGAGGACGAATGTTCCCAAGGGGGAGATATTGTAACACCCCGTAACTAGAAAGAAGTTAAAAATTGGAAATAGTCATTTTTGGAAAGAATATAAAAAGTTAAGTATGTTAAGTTGGATTTTTGGTCAAATTAAAACGACCATAACTCCTAGATCAAGATGAGTTAGGTGTGTTTCCAGATATCATAGGAAAGATCTTGGAATAATATTTCCAACGCCGCCGAGTTTGTGTAATTCTGAGTTCGTATGAGTGAGATATTCCCATTCGAAGTTGGGTTGTTCAAATAAGGAAAGTCTAATCCGGATTTTGGAAAGGTATTCTGGTCTTTTCCTTACCCAATTAATTAAAAAAAATTAGTGAATTAATTAAGGGTCAAAACTAAATTGGTTCAGTTTGTACAATTGGAAATTAATGCTAGGG
The DNA here is from genome assembly GCF_000226075.1 of Solanum tuberosum. NCBI lineage: Eukaryota > Viridiplantae > Streptophyta > Magnoliopsida > Solanales > Solanaceae > Solanum > Solanum tuberosum. Next base: position 1,076,853 of record NW_006238948.1, on the reverse strand, counting down.
TTCAAGAGAGAAAAACGCAAGAGAGAAGAGAAGAGGAAAAATCAAGGATTTGATCCTACGATGTATGTGAGACTTTCATAACGTTGGGTTTGTTCACCCACGTGCCAAACATAATTAATTCAGCGTAAATTCATACTAAAAGATTGGAAGTTTGAATGTTCTTGATGGGTGTTCTTGAATTACTTTTGTTCTTGAATTTGGGTTGAGATTGAGGAGTTTCATGAGATTAGAGTGTCAATTCCTTCAGTTATTGAGTTAAATCTTTGTGTATATGTTCTAGGTATATGATTCTAAAGAGCATTTGAGAAAATGGATCGAGTTTAGTCAAATATAGATCAGAAAGGGAGAAGAGAAATTCGTCAGACTGTACTTGGGGAGGGTCTGGCGTGGCGCACCCCATCTACGCCAGAGAGGCTGGGGTAGCACGCCTACAGTGCGCCAGAAACGATCCCCAGTAAGTTGGGGCTGGCGCGGCGCGCCTGGGATGCGCCCGGATCGTCTGGCCTCACCCGTTTTTCGTCGTTTAACCCGTTTAAGTCCTCCTAAAGTGTACTAATACTTCCTATTGATTCTAACTACTCTAAATGACTTCTAAACATATAGAAATCATCCAGAAATAGGAATCATAAATCTTGAATCCATAAATTCAAATTCAAGGAAAGATAAGAGCCAAGTCTATGAAGTTCTCAAAGGCATTTCAAGAAGTCTTTTGCAAATGCTTTTAACTTTGTTTTAAGACTTAAGTTCAAGTTGAGTAAGAAGTAAAGAATGAAGTCCATTTCTTCAAAACCTATAAGGGAACTAAGTATTCCCAAGAGTTTGAAATGTTTTCACATTTGAACAAGAAAGGGAAACACCGATTTCCAAGAGAGCTTTTAAGCTAAGTGTTTGAGTAATTATCTCAAACAAAAGAAAAAAGTTTTGTATTAAAACATATGAGCTAAGTATATTTTTAGGAGTAGTATTGAGCACCAATATGGGGATGTGAGTTCATATTAACTCAAGTCTCCATAAACCATGTGGCCATCATGGGTAGTAAAGGATCATACTTTTTAGATGACTCCTTAAGTGGTTTTAAGCATAGACTAGTGGATCCACTTAGTTAAGGCGTTCTATATGAAGGTAAAGTATAGGACAATTCTGGCAGTGTGGGCTAGACGATGTATCACTACTTAGGCTCATAGTGGTGGTTGTTGGTTAGAGAAAGTCCCACAGAAACTATATTACTTTGATATATGAGTAAACTTGAGTTTGTTATTGCATTTATTTAACAAATTGAGTTGTTATTTACTGTTCTAAATGCTTTGTATAAATTTCACTATTATTGTTGTTTTACACTGCATTTTGAGTTGAGTTATTCAGGAGTTGAGTAAAGCCAAGGTAAGTGTTTCTTTCAGATTTTTTTCAAGCTTATGTTATATTTAGTATTCCCCTCCCATACTCGTACATTCGATGTACTGATGCCATTTGGCCTGCATATTTTAATGATGCAGACACAGGTAATCAGGATCAGCATCCAGGTCCCCGTTGATCCAGTTGAGCACTTAGAGTCAGTTTGTGAGCCTCCTTGTATTCCGAAGGACTCTTTTTATCATTTGTTTTAGTATTTCAGTTGTTAGGATGATCGGGGGTCTTGTTCTGACATTGCTCTTTGTTTTTGAGGCTTCATAGACAGTTAGTAGTTCAGTTGTCTTTACATTACCATTTCATATGTTAAGATTTGAGTTGCCATTTTGGCCAAGTTGAATGTTTGACCTTTTAACATTCTATGTTATTTTATTAAATAGTTGAGTAGAAATGCATTTGTTCATTGTAATAATGCTTAGAGTCTTTCGCTGAGTAAAGTAAGTCAGGTCAAGGGTTCGCTTGGGGCCAGCAATGGTTCTCAAGTGCCAGTCCCACCCAGGGTGTAGGCTCGGGGCGTGACATTTATGATTCAAGTTATGAAGGATCTCTCAATGTTTAGATATAGTTTATACTAGTTAGAATTAGAAAGGAGTAAAGGTACACCATAAAAGAACTTAGACGGAGCAAACGACGGAAAAAGAGTGGGGGCAGGCGACCCTAGCGCACTGCTGGCGCGGGGTGTGATACGTCCAAACTTACACCTCAATTAAGAAGTATAAATGGTCGAAGTCAATATATAGAACTCAACGTGAGTTGACGTCGATCTCACAGAGAATTTCTTTACATAAATGATTTCACTATCGCGTTTACCCAGATATTGTTATTATTTCCTAAAGAAAACAATTATGGAATGTAAATTGGGTTTAGTTGTAAAGTTCTAGTAACTAGGATTCTTAAGAAAAATCCAGATTAACAATTAATAGAGTATTAATTCTAAAGTTGTTTCGATAATTAAATGAAACTAGGACTGTGTTCCCTATTACGTTGTATCTAGTGTTTTTCTGTAAATGAGTTTCAGGCAATTTATCTCTGCAAAATACAGGTGAGTTAGATATATCTAACACTTCTCAGTCTAATTAGATAACTTTCACTCAAGTCCTCTCGGTCCTAGAGTGTTAACAAGTTTTACTCTCGCTTACGATAGTGTTAAAGTTCTTTTCTCTCGAACTCAAACTTTGACTCCATTTCTTCAGGTTAATTCAGCTTTAGCCCAACTATCGGTTTTCTCTCGAAGAAATGACAGATACAGGCTAACTCTAATCCATGCACTCATAAGAATACATGAATAATGAAAGCTAAATTATGATTTGTAAATATAAATCACCTTCCACTCGTCTTCCGAAATTACACTTAGATTTACGTCATAGATCCCACAATCCCAGTTTTGGTATTTAGCCACTCATGATTTCATGTAAACATACATAATCATAAACTGAAAACATGATAAGGAAGTACTTACGAAAAATGTAAAATCGATAAGCACTTGATAATTCAAAACCGAAAATCCAACTTCGAAACTTGATTCAATGTTAATCGTCCAAAACCAATGCTAAAAATATTTGAAACTTAGTTGCTCGTTCCAGATATGATGAGAGAAAAAGTAAAAACAACCTAATTAATTCAAATAAAGTGTTTAAAAAGAGTCCTACTCGAAGTAGGACTGATATGTCCCGCATCTTCACGGGTGCCACCACGGTTCGTCAAGGGTTTCACGGTCCATGAAGCCCTTCATGTTCTTCACTTGCACTCATCCAAAATAGGTTCTTCAAGGCTTGCACACTGGATTGTCATCACGGACACTAACACGACTCGTGACAGTTACTACGGTCCGTATAAGTGTCTGTGGTCTTCACTTAGAACAAATTCCATTTTCAACTTTTTTATACCCATTCACTAAATCATCTTCACAAGCACTACCACAGATCGTTGTGAGGACCACGGTTCGTCTAAGTGTTCGTGATCCTTACTTGGCCAAGTTGTATTTCGGCTCCTTCAAGCCTTCACACTGGAAATGCATCACGATTGGCACCACGGTTCGTGACAAGGACCACGACCTGTCTAGATGGTTATGGTCTTCTCTTGATCATAAGCATCTTCTGCTTCTTTTTTCTATTTTTTCCCAAAGGTGAGAATCTGTCTACACATTCAACAAACACATCAAAGCATACAAAAATACACTTGATTCTAGTATTAATCCTTAGTTTTGAGCATCAAATGTGCTAATATTTCACGGCACTGCAGGACACCAGCCCCTAAACTTCAGAGACTCAAATGTGGTGCACTACTAGCGCGCCACCCCATCCCCCTTGGCGCATCTGGGGTGGGCTGCCCCAGCCTCTCCCCAGAACATTCCGACAAATTTTCTTCTTCGGTTTTTTTGCCCTAATTCAACTAGAATCGAATGGTTTCTTCCCAACTTACTAAGATTCGAATATCCAACATAAGTACACAAAAATCTACTAAAAAACAACCCTCAAACTCCTACCATTCATCTCAAGAATTCATCAAGACTGATCATTAACGATTTAAGAACAAAACTTCAAGAAACTCATCAAGAACTCAAGTCATTCAATCTCAAAAAATGTAATTCGGATTTAAAATCACTTGATTGGCTTATGGATGAACGAACCCAAAACTATGAGAGCTTACGTACTTCTTAGGGATCAACCCTTGGCAAAATTCCTTGACAAATCTCAAGAACCTTAACGAACGTCTTGAACCTCTCATCTTTTCTCCTCTTGAACTCCTCTCAAAAACCTTAAGCGTATTTTGGATTGTGAAAACTGACCCAAATCAGTTTAGACCCCTAAAATATTACTAAAAATGTTTAAAACTGATGGGGTAAGGAAAAGACCAAAATACCCCTCATTAATTCGGGTAAATTTCCTTAACTGGACAGGCTGACTTCAAATGGGCATATCTCCTTTATCCGAACTCAAAACTTAGCAAGCTTGGTGGCGTTGGAAAGAGGATTCCAAGGCCTTTCATTTGATATCTTATGGGACACCTAAATCATCCTATACCGAAAGTTATGATCTTTTGAAGTTGACCCAAAACTCACAACTTAAACTTAACTCGAGCAAATCTCAAATTTGCTCTTTCCAAATTAGTTCTTTTGAAATTTGACTCTTTCTAAGGCGGGATGTTACACATGCATATTGACCCATCTTAGAATCTCACCCTTTAATAAATTAAAACAATAATTAACATATACAGATCATAATAATTATATTAGGATTAAGAATATAAGTATATTAAATAGTTTAGAGAATATGCTTTTGTCAGTAGGTCTAAAACAACTATCTCTACTCGGTCCCGTTCAATACATACAAAATGCACTAGAACAAGAAGTTAGAACTATACCATTCTCATAATCAAGATAAACAACATATAATCTTGTGCTATAATCATACCGATGACATGTCTGATTCCCAACTTAGATTGTGAATAAAAAACTTTATACTTATAAGAACCGACGATTTAATCCTCTAGGTATAAGTTAAAACTCTATACACTAAATCATCTACTATATAAGTAACCATACACCATAAATGAATATATGATTTATTAAAACTGAATAAATAATTATTCTATAATAAATAATATATCTAAACACATGATTAATATTATATATCCCAACTTATACATGGATCAGTTCGATAACGAATTTTGGAGTTGATCATATATAAGGAGAAAGTTTTGAGAGAAATATTTTTTGGGCTAATACAATTCTTATTTCTCATTTTTAGACCTTAAAATAAGGTTAATTTGCCGTATGATCATTCAATTAATTAATAATTATTATCTCAAAAGGTTAACTTTAATTTCTTTAATAAAAGCGACTTATGAAGTAATAACTATCAAACTTCCTTTTAATATTGCTTTTGCAAGGGAATATTGTCACTTACAAGAGCAATTATATTCTTTTATAATCTTCTATATATACACCAGTAATTTTTGTAACATAGGTGATATATATATAAAAGTGCATTCTAAAAATTTAAAATTTAATGTTACTGCGTACTAAAAACCACAAAGATTTTCAACGAAATTTTCTGGGGGGGGGGATTTTTTAAAAGCTTTTATGAGGAATATTAATTCGGTCGCAAATTATATTATATTTAACGGACTTCTTTCATCATCACAAAAAGATTGCAAGACAAGTATTTCTTCAGGAAATTTTTGTAACTATCAAAGTCTAAAAGAAAATATTAATTAACATAAATCACAATTGAATTCATCTATTATATTTATTTAGTACAAAAAATAATTTACATGATATACGAAAAAAGAATATACTCTCTATTGACTCCTCCTTCTGAAATCAAGAAATTGATATTATAATAAGATTCCGAAATAAAAGCATATAAATTACGTAGTTATATCCTTGTTAATTACAATAAAAACCTTCCCTAGAAAATAAAAATTAAGTTAATAAATAAATATATAAAAATATTGACATTATAAGCTCAATCAAAGAAATAATGGAACCTTTCCCTTCTAAGCTCTCCAAATTGTTTGTGCCGCTTCTCATTCCAAGAGTATTCCTTTGGCGAGATCAAGCTTTCTACATAGTTAACCATTAGGCCACGTGCATTGACGATTTCTCTCATATTTTCAGTCTTAACATTGTATATAACTTCATTTTCGTCATAATAATATCTTACAAAAACTATTTCTCTCGTCTTTGTCAGGAAAAAGGGCACCGCAAATTTGTACCAAGAATTTATTAGTAAATTTTGTATAAAAATTAAAGATGTTCATGATTGTTTTACTCCATATTCCTTCACTACTAAAAAACGACGGACATAAAAGCGACGGACGGCGTCGCTCCAAAAAGCAACGCCAGTAGTCACACTGTCCGTCGCTTTTTAATAAAAATAATTTTTTAAAACTATTGTTTAAAAAAGCGACGGACGACATCGCTTAGTCCGTCGCTTTTTTCACGGATTTTTACGCCAACTATATATATAATTAATAATTAATTGTTTAGTTAATTTTTTAAAGAAGCGACAGACAGCATCTCAAATTCCGTCATTTTTTCGTCAAAATGTCTGGTCAAACATTTAAGAAAAGCGACGGAAAGCATCTCTTAGTCTGTTGCTCTTTTGGTCAAAATTTCGGTCAACTATTTTTAAAAAAGCGACGGACAAAGAAACGCTGTCCGTCGCTTCTTTTAAAATATCTTTGACCAGATCGGGATTTTCATTTTATTCTCTCCCTTTCTCTTCTTCTCTCTTCACTCTATTCTCTCCCTTCTCTCTACATTCCGTCATCGCCGCTAGACGCTGCCCCAGCTCGTTCCCTCGCTGCCTGCCAGTCGCCACCCGTCGCTGCCGCCGCTGCCTCTCTCATCTTTGTTAAGTTTAGTTCCTAATTTTACATTTTTTTCAATTCTTGTGATTATAGTTGATTTTTAGTTAGTATATTATTGTTTTAGTTTATTGGGTTGTGTTTAATCAATTGTTAATTTGATTTGATTATTGTTAGTTAGGTATAGAGAATTGAAGATTTTTGAATTTAAGGTTTTTTAAAAATTAGGCATATTTTGAATTGGGCATTGTTAGTTAGGGAATGAATTAGGATTTTTTTAGGGTTTTCAAGATTTTGAATTAGGATTATTATTAGGGTTTTGAATTGAAGATTTTTGAATTTAGGATTTTTTTTTAAAATTTTGATTGATTGTTAGTTAGTAACGTGTTAATTTGAAGTTAGATTAGTAATTGAAGTGTTTTGAGTATTATATGATGAATGTTTGAATGTTATGAATATATATTGATGAATGTTTGAATGTCATGAATAGTTTTTTTTAAAATTAGAACTTGATCTATAATTAAATGTTGGATTAGAAGTTTATATATAACTAATTTTATAAATTAGATATGAACTTGAATTTAAAATTTGAACTTGAACTAATTGAACATGGAACATGAATATAACTATTGAATTTAGAACTTGAACTAATTGAACTTAGAACTTGAATATAACAAATTATTGGATTTGAACTTTATGTATAACTAATAACTTTTATATGGACTTGAATTTAGAGCTTGAACTTGAATATAACTAATTCTTAGTGACCTTAATTGATTAAAACGTAATAATTAAACTTAATTAGAACTTGAACTTAATTTGAAGTTAATTTGTTAGAAACTTTGAACTTAATTTATAATAAATTGAACTTAATTAGAATTAATATAATTAATTATTTGAAATCTTAATTTTTTTTAAAATTTATGAATTAATTAAGCTTGCACTTTGTAGATCTTGAAATGTAGTATTTATGAACTAATTAATTTTAAGTAATTATTATAAATTATATTAACTATGAATTAATGTGGTAAAATTATTATTAAATTTTATTTATAATATAATTGAATATCTATATTTTTGTAGATGGATCATCGTTTGTGGATGCATAATATGTTTTATGAAACTGGTGTTGGTTTGAAACCTGAGTTTATTGACGGCGTTAGAGATTTTATTGAACATACAATGACACTTGACATTTTCAAGAATAATGGATTGGTTAGGTGTCCTTGTAGTGCATGTAAGTGCTTAAAATTTTTTAAACCAAATACAATTATGGTTCATTTGTACCATAATGGATTTAAGCCTAGATATTTTGTATGGATTGATCATGGAGAAAGAGATGGATTGGATGGTATGTTTTATAATTCGATGCTTGTGGATGGATATAATATGCTTGCACCATATGGCCAAATTAGGGTTGAACAGGATAGGGTTGAACAGGATAGGGTTCATGAAATGATCAATGATGCTTTCGGGGTTCAAGGTGGGATGGAACCCGAACAATATTTTGATTAAGCTCCTAATGAAGAAGCAAGATGCTTCTATGATCACTTAGAAGAGTCTAGTCGTCCGCTATGTGAAGGGAGTCCGCATTCTGCCTTGTCAGTTGCCGTTAGATTAATGAATATTAAATCAGATTGGAATGTTCCTAATGCGGCTATGGACTCAATGGTTGATCTTTTGGGTGAACTAGTTAATCCGGAGTTTAACATACCTAAGAACTTCTATCAGGCAAACCGTTTGGTTTCCAACTTAGGATTAACGTATGATAGAATTCATTGTTGTGTTAATGGTTGCATGTTGTTTTACAAGACTGATAATGAATTAGAAAATTGTAAGTTTTGTGGACATGCTCGTTATAAGAGGACTCCGGCTGGAAAGATGGTCCTAGTTAAGGCGATGCATTATCTACCTCTCATTCATAGGTTAAAGAGGTTGTATGCATCGATGAGGTCTGCCCTACATATGAAATGGCATAGTGAATATAAAAGGTTTCACGACCCAAACCGTCGAGATTGGCACCCACACAAATCCTCCAGTGGGAGAACCATTACTACAACCCAAACAAACAAATTTTATGAAAACTAAGGCATTTAAAATGTACGGAAGCAGGTTTAAATGACTATAAAAATGGAGTCCCCATAAACTCCAAGGTTTAAACAAATAACTTAACCAAACTAATGCGGAAGAACAACCCCTAGAGCCTGAAAGTCATTATACCAAAACTCTACTAACGAAAAGTCTAAGAACAAGGGGTACAATCCCGAAACTAAACAACACCTTAAACAAATAGTCTGAGTCTGAAAAGAGTGGACTTAAACAAGAAAGATCCATGGAAGTCCGAAAGAACTTGTTCACCCTTGAATCCGGTCACGCTCAATAGTCACCCAGTTGAGGTCTATCAATAGCAGCCTGAAGATTCCCTGTACTCAACAAAGAACAAGCAAGAACAGTATCAGTACACAACCATAGTGTACTGGTAGGATCACGCGGCTATCCCAATAAGTGAAACATAAGTAAGTCAATACAACATTATAAACACATGCATATATCGAACATCTAACACCCCGGAAAAATGGTAGGTTAAACTAGAGCATAAACGTAAGGTTAACAATAGTAAAATGACTCCCCGAATTTTAGTAAGTCATTTAAGGTTGAAATGAAGTTATTTGAGTCAAGACCAAGGGGCAAGTGCCAAGGAAAAGGGGCCAAGCCAAGGTTGCCCCTAGCTTAGAGTGTACAGCCCCACCTTCACGAGAGAGACCACGAGTCGTGGTCCACTCTATGGCTCGTGAAGGTGGTCGTGAAGCTTCCTTGGCCATGGGAAATTGGCCACCCTTTGGCCAAGCCACTTCCTCAACTTCATGAAAGGGACCATGGCTCGTGGTCTTGACCACGGCTCATGGAGCCCTTCGTGAAGGAGACTTGGGTATGGAGGCTTGGGGGCATAAAGTAGCTTACTTACTGCCTCACCCTTCATGAGCAGGACCACGGGTCGTGGTCCACTTCACGGCTCGTGAAGGTGCTCGTGAAGATGAGTTAGGCAAAGGAGCCTTGTGCTCCAAAACCAAGGCTATTGCCCCAACTCCACAAGAGGGACCACGGGTCGTGGTCCTCACCACGGCTCGAGGAGTGGCTCGTGAGGCCTGGACGGGGTCCAATTAATGAGGGTCTTTTGGGTCATTTCCTTTTTAGTCCACTTAAAGTGGGGTATTTTGGGTATTTTCAGGGGAAGTTTATATATTCTTTTTAAGTCAAAATTCACAAGACTTGGTCATTATTCACAAACACCCAATTGAAATCAAAAACTCCCTCCTCTCTCAATATTTCTCTCTCTAAACTCAAGAAAGAAGAAGAAACTATTGGAGCTAGGGTTTGTAGATTCTCAAGGTTCTTCCCCAAATTTCTTGGAGATTCTTAATTGAGGTATGGATGCTTTTCATCCTTGGGTAGCTATCACCCAAAGAGCTCCTTCAAATTATGTTTTCAAGATTCCAAATCCCCCAAACCTAGGGTTTTTCAATCTCTAACATGGGTCTTCTTCCAAAACGTTTTCCATTGTTTAATTATGGTTTATTTTGGTTGATTATGATGCTTTATGATTTGAATGTTGGAGTATTGATGTTTTATGATGAAAATATCCCTTGGACCCATGATTTCCCCTTCTTCCTAAATTGTGAACTAAGGTGTGATTTGATTGATCATGGGAGTTTGACAATTGATTATGTTTATGCTTATTAAGTTGTTGAATCATGAAATTCCCCTATCTAATGTGTTAATTCTAGAAGTTAGGGTTGATATTGATTCATTCCCTTGAAGGGCAATTTGTTAGGGTTTATACATGTTGATGACTATTGTATATGAACATGTGCTTCACTTAGATAGTGATGATACTATGACTAGTGTGTAATTGTAGCATTGATGCAAGATCCTTCTTTCCTATACCTTTACACTGATTATGCATGAAGTATGTATGTATGTTTATGATAAGCTTGTTGTGTTGATTGAAAGGTCATTCTCATGAACACACTATGAATATGATGTGAAAGGTTTACTCACATGGTGATGATTCTAAGGTTGAAAATACATGCTCACCCTATGCATCTATGATTTATTATGATGTATGTTGGTTTGAGTGCCTAGGGCATTCTTTCATGAATATGAACTTAAGTAAAGACTTAATATGATCTTTAAAGGGAATCATGCTTAGCACCAAGTGGATATGAAAATGAGATGGAGGCTTTTACGTTTAGCAAGTCCAGCTTCCCAGTGTACGTTGTCTCATGGGATGGAAACCTTTTAAGTTAGTAGTCTGGGTTTCTAGTAGCAATCCTTGTATCCCATAACTATGTGCACACATAGGTCTTTAGCTAGTGGATCCACCTAAAAGCTATTACGTAAGTTCTACCTTAGGCAAGTAGGACACCTCTTTTCGGTGTGGGTGTAGAACACGGGATTCCATGTAGCTCACATGGTCTATGTCGTTTAAGGCTAAACTTCCCTATATGATATGAATACGAACTATGATAAGAACATGGACTTTAATTATGACTTCTTAAGCGGTACTACTTAGTATCAGTGGGGTATGGGACTTCACTTATGCATTGCACAAGTAGGCTTTAAGAGGGGTTATGGTGAGGTTCTCTTATGTTATGATGACTTATGAATTACGTATGAAAGGTATGTATGAATGTTAAGGTTGACTTTACTTGTTACAAGCTATGAACATGAATGACTCCTTACTTATGTATGTTGGTTATAAATGAGGCAAAGTATGATATGTATGTTGTTGGTAGCCTAAATGTGATACTTAGCATTTGGTAGGGTTATGGGACCTTACCTTTGCATTTCACTAATATGGCTTTGGGTTGCTTATATGTTGGTTTGGCTTATGTTTCTTCATTGCATTATGGCTTTTAAACTTGATAAAGGCATGATTTCAACTAAATGTCCCTTTTATGCATGTTTTAAGGATTTTGTGCATGGCTTCCATACTTAGTACATTATTTGTGCTAACCCATATTTTCTACATTCTATGAGTGTAGGTTCCGGTCGTTGAGACGTATTTCTTCCTTCAACAGAAGCTTGGGTTGACTATTCCCTTGGTGAGTCCTCAAGTTCGAGGACAAGATGCTATCACTTCCTAGCTTTTATTGTACTCTCTACTTTTGAGACTTTATTGATCTAAAGGGTTTTTTACCCTATTTGTACTCTCTATTGTTCTAGATGGTGATTGAGACAAGTCTAGATTCTTATATTTGTTTATGAAAAAGAAGTTGACTTAGATTGTAAAAGTTTAAAATTTTCCACAATTATTCTATGTCTTTATGTTATGATTATGCTAAGGGCTTGTATGAGACCCCTTCGGGGTCGAGTACGCCATATTGCTCCTAGGGGGTAACCCCCGGTCGTGACAAACATGGTAATCAGAGCACAAGGTTATAGAATGATTCTAGGATGATGTCCCATGAACCACGTCTAGTAGAGTCTTATTCATAAGTGTGGAGCGTGCCACACTTATGAATGAGAGGATATAAGATGTTTAGGAACTGTCACTTCTTTCATTACTCTTTAGTCGTGCCTTAGAGTTTTAACTCTGTGAAGTCCTTTTCCTAACCCTTTTCTTGTGCATATAGGAATATGACTACAAGAAGGGCGGCCGCAAAAAGAGTGGAAGAGGAGATTGCTAATGAGGGAGTTCCTCCCCAAGGTTCTCAAGGGCCTCAAGCTCCTAATGATGAAGGATCTATGACAAATGTGGAGATAAGTTCGTATCTCCAAACATTGACTCATGTTTAAGCGACTCAAGTCACTAGAGATGCTAGAGATCATGTGAACCCAATGCAAGTACAACCGCTTCAAGGATTAGGGATTTCACAAGAATGAATCCCCATACATTCTATGGCTCCAAAGTGGATGAAGACCCACAAGGGTTATTGATGAAGTGTTTACGGTGCTTGATGCTATGGGTGTGTCTCCACAAGAGAAGGCGGAACTAGCCGCCTACCAATTGAAAGATAAAGCTCAAGTAGGGTATGAGCAATGGAAGGATGAGAGACCCATGAGAGGGGGCCCGGTTGATTGGGGAGTGTTCAAGTCGGCCTTCCTTTATAGGTTTTCCCCCTAGAGTTGAGGGAGAGAAAGATGCAAGAATTCATCAACCTTCGCCAAGGAGGTATGAGTGTGAAAGAGTATAGCCTTAAGTTCACCCAATTGTCTAAACATGCTCCAACCTTAGTGGCGGACTCTAGGGCCAAGATGAATAAATTTATTATGGGGATATCTGACTTGGTAGTCAATGAATATCGTTCGGCAATGCTCATTCCAAGTATGAATATTTCACGTCTTATGGTTTATGCCGAACAAATTGAGGAACAAAAGCTCAAACAAGTGAATAGATAAGTGAAGAGGGCAATGAACGATGATGGGAATTCTTCCAAGGGTAGATTTGAGGTTCAAGGTAAACTAAGGTTCAAGAAGAGGTTTTCCAACCAAGGCTCCTCTAGCACTCCAAAGGTCAACAAAGATAGGGTGTCTAACCCTAAGCCACAAGGAGGTAATAGTGGTAGCTCTTATGTTGAGAGGCCTAATTGTGCAAAGGGTGGTAAGAAGCATAAAAGCAAGGGCCTAGTTGGCACGGATGGTTACTTTAGTTGTGGGAACAGCGGTCATATGAAGAGAGATTGTCCCATGCTAGAGGTTCAAGGGAGAGAGGGCCAGAAAGTCCCTCCAAGTGGCTCAAATTTCGATGCTCCCAAGAAGAACCGCTTCTATGCTCTTCAATCCCCAGGTGACCAAAAGAGCTCCCCGTATGTTGTAACGGGTATGTTGCAAGTCTTTTCCATTGATGTTTATGCATTATTAGACCCCGGTGCCACTTTATCTTTTGTTACACCTTTTGTGGCTATGAAATTTGAAGTGCTCCCCGAAGAGTTACTAGAACCTTTTTTGGTGTCTACCCCGGTTGGTGACTCGGTAGTGGCAAAAAGAGTCTATAGGAGTTGTCCTATTTCTTTGTCTCATAAAGTCACTTTGGTTGATTTGGTAGAATTAGACATGCTTGATTTTGATGTAATTTTGGGCATGGATTGGTTGCATGCATGTTATGCTTCAATAGATTGTAGGACCCGTGTGGTCAAATTTCAATTTCCAAAAGAGCCAATTTTAGAGTGGAAAGGGGGGAATTCTATTCCTAGAGGTTAATTTGTTTCATGTCTAAAAGCTAGAAAAGTGATCTCCAAGGGGTGCATGTATCATATTGTTAAGGTTATGGATGTTGAGTCCAAGGTCCCTTCTTTATAGTCGGTCTCCATGGTGAGTGAGTTTTCGGAAGTCTTTCCCGATGACTTGTCCGACATTCCTCCCGAACGGGAATTAGACTTTGGCATTGATCATTTGCCGGATACACAACCCATATCTATCCATCCCTATAGAATATCTCCGGCCGAATTGAAAGAGTTGAAGGAGCAACTCAAGGACTTATTAGACAAAGGTTTTATTCAACCAAGCATATCTCCATGGGGTTGTCACATCCCAAACTCAAGGGGCGCAACTGGCTCCTAATGCCAAAACTCAAGCCGACCCTGCTGAACCATTTGCTACTAGCGCATGGCAACCACACGCAATCAAGAAATCAAACAAGTATATCTCGACTTAAAACTAAGCCATCGGCCGGCAAGGCCCCTGCCAACTGATCTATAAAAGAAACAGCTACTCCCAGGAGATCATATAAATAAATAGCCAACTAGCACAGAAGTCCTGATTGGGCCATCGAGGCCACCATGATATCTATACCAAAACTAAAAGCAAGTATATATCAATACAATACATCAAACAACTCACAAGCTTCAGCAAACCAACTGCATAGGCCAGTATGGCCATAACGTAGCTATACACCCCACACACTAGTCTGCAAGCCTCTAAGAGTAGTAAAGATTAGCGGGACAGGGCCCCAGCCTACCCATAAAGATATATGCAACAAAAGGTAACAAACCTCCCTACTCTGGCAGCTACGGAGGAAAGGGATTAGCCAACCGCATAAAAGTAATTCCTGCCGCTGAAGAGGTCTACTCAATCGTTTGTCAGGACCTGCATGCATGAATGCAGCGCCCGCAGGCAATGGGGCGTCAGTACAAAATAATGTACAGTGTATGAAAGGCAATAGTCTATGATGAGGTATACTGAGATACTGGAATAATCTGATAAATAAATCAAGGATAAGATAAGTGTACCGACCTGCTCTTAAATCTAAACTTATCAAAAATAATAAAACAACAACCTAACCAAGCCCCCATAAGCTCGGCAGGTACAAACATCACACAGGACCACCTACTCAGGGCCCCATAAGCCCAGAAGGTGCCAATCAGCCTATATACCCCTAACAGTAGTCCCCTATCCCCGTAGGCAATCACATAGCCCTCTTAGGCATTAATATAGCCCCGTAGGCAGCACATAGCTCTCTTAGGCATCAACGTAGCTTATAGACAACTCATAGTCCTCTTAGGCAACAACATGGCCCTGTAGGAAGCACATAGTCTTCTTAGGCGTCAATATAGCCATGTAGGCAACTCATAGCCCTTCTAGGCACAATATAGTCTTATTAGACAACATCATAGGCCCCATAGGCAGTTCATAGCTCAACAGCTAACTACAATATCCCCAAGGGCAACAACAAACAATTAACTAGGCTGAAGGCGAGCAATTTAGCTATAAACAATATATATATGAATAATCTCCAAGTTGTTCTTAACTTAGGGTCTTTCTTAACAGATCGTGAGTCCCTAAAATAAGGGGTTATAACCACCTAATCAGCCAACCATTCACAAATACATCTACAAGATCACCAACGTTAACTACATCTAAGGAAACATGTCGAACGAAGGGAATAACCTTAACATACCTTTCCAATGAACGCTCGAAAGACCGTAGTTCCTTCACGAAAGTTGTTCCTTATGTCCTAAGCTTCGCAAACACAATATCTACATAGTTGGTATGCACCTATAAACAGTTTATAATTAATCTTATATAGGCAGATTTTCCATATTGCCCCAACTTGTCGAAACGTCCGTAGAAATTCATAAAAACAATCATAAAAGAGTCCCGAGATGATTACCTTAGTTAACCAAGTTAAAACCTTGAAGAAACACCAATAATTACAAATTTATATCTTCAAAAACCAACTCCAAATGCCGCAAATAGAAGGGAAAAATGATTGCCACGTGTAGGGATTACATTTCTAGGCACGGGGCAATGTTTAATGGTAGAAAATCGTCAAAAACAAACCTTCATTATGCTAGGACTTCATAGAAACCCTCTCCTAAGCTTTCTCTCTGGTTTTAGAACTAAAATGAACTGTTTCCATTGGCTAAAAACGTTAAATAGCCGACATACCATATTTCTTTTACCCGACCCGGATTCTGCCCTGGCAGTCCCTAGTAAAACCCTCATAACTTTTTACTCGGATGTCCGTTTGATACGGGGTTTTGTGCGTTGCAAACGAGACTCTTAGGACTTCGATTTAATGGGTAATAGGCCTTCTAAATTTTTATATATTGGGAGAAAACATCCACTACATTTCACCCAAATTTCAAAGAAATCTTTAAAAAGGAACTTATGATAACTTTCGCCAACTTTTATTTTGCCACTTACTTAACTTCAAAACTTGAGATAAAACCCTTGAACACTTAAAATATGACATACCACATCCTTTTTAATTTATTACTCACCCTCTTTGTCTCTCCACGAAGGTACAAGTTAATTTAGACGTTTTGGAAAAGTCAGGGTGTTACATTCTTCCCTCCTTAGAAACATTCGTCCTCGAATGAAAAAAAATCTGAGTCACAAAATCATGTCCCTAGGTGAATGTGACTATCCATAACCTGAAACGCAGAAATTCTAACCTAGGCGTCTCACATGACGGCATAAATAACTAAGCACTATAGCTCCGCAATAACAGTGCGAGCAAAATACAACGACAACAACCATAATAATACGCAATAATAAAAAAAATAAAAATGGATAGGTATCTAACCTTACTTCACTAATATAAATTGATATGCTATCACCCTGGGTTATGAAACAAGTGAGGATATTTGGACCTCATGCCATCCTCAGCTTCCCAGGTCACCTCTTCTCTATTCTTGTTTCTCCACAATACTTTAACCGAAGCCACCTCCTTGGTCCTCAATTTACGAACCTGTCGATCTAATATGGCAATTGGATTTTCCTCGTAGGACAAATCCTTTGTGATATGAACATCCTCAACTAGGACAACCCGATAAGGGTCTCCTACACACTTTCGTAGCATCGATACATGGAAAACTGGATGAACAGATTCTATCCCCGAAGGAAATTCTAACTCATAAGCCACTTGTCCTACCCTCCGAAGGATCCGGTATGGCTCAATGAATCTTGGACTAAGCTTGCCTTTTTTGCCAAATCTCAAAACACCTTTCATAGGCGAGACTTTTAAGAATACCCAGTCATCGACACAAAACTCTAAGTCCCTTTGTCGCACATCTGAGTATGACTTCTGTCGGCTTTGAACTGTTAGTAACCTCTCCCGAATGAGCTTAACTTTCTCTATTGTCTGCTGGACTAAGTCAGGTCCGATCAACCCTGACTCACCTACCTCAAACCATCCAATGGGGGATCTACATTTTCTCCCATACCGAGCCTCATAAGGCGCCATCCCGATGCTGGAATGATAACTATTATTGTATGCGAACTCAATAAGAGGCAAGTGGTCATCCCAACTTCCCTTGAAGTCTAGCGCGCACGCCCGTAACATATCCTTGAGTGTCAAAATTGTGCGCTCAGCCTGGCCATCTGTTAGAGGGTGAAAGGCGGTACTAAGATTAACTTGTGTCCCTAATCTTTTCTGGAAGGACTTCCAGAAGTTGGCGGTAAATTGTGCTCCTCTATCAGAGATAATAGATACTGGGACACCATATAGCCTAACAATCTCTCTAATATAGAGCCATGCATAGTCTTCGATCGAAAAAGTAGCCCTGACTGGTAAGAAGTGGGCTGATTTTGTTAGTCTATCAACAATTACCCAAATAGAGTCAAACTTGCAAAGCGATTGAGGTAACCCTGTAATAAAATCCATATTAATTGCTTCCCACTTCCACAAAGGAATGGCTATCTCCTGAACTAGCCCAGCGGGCTTTTGGTGCTCAACCTTCACCTGTTGGCAGTTAGACACTCGCCACAAACTCAGCAACGTCCTTCTTCATCCCCTGCCACCAATAGATCTCCTTAATATCATGGTACATCTTCGTCGAACCAGGGTGAATAGAATAAAGGGAATGAATGTGCCTCTTCCATAATTCGATGTCGAAGCCCTGCAACATTCGGAACACACAATCGACCGTTATATCTGAGGACTCCATCTTCTGTTATATCAAATGCTAAAGATTGTTGATCCTGAGCCTTAACTCTAAGTTGCTCTAAGCTAGGATCCTCTTGTTGTCGTGATTTTACTTCTACAACTAGAGATGATATGGCTGTATCCTGAATTGTGACCCCACTATTGTCTGCCTCTAACAATCTGACTCCTAAGCTAGCTAACTGATGAAGCCCTCGCGCTAGCTCCCGCTTCTCAACACCTAAGTGGGATAAACTACCCATAGATTTTCGACTGAGGAAATCAGCTACCACATTCGCCTTTCTTGGATGATATAAAATATCCACGTCGTAGTCTTTCAGTAACTCAAGCCATCGACGTTGTCGCAGATTTAACTCCTTTTGTTTAAAGATATATTGAAAGCCTTTATGATCTGTGAAGATGTCAACATGAACGCCATATAAATAGTGTCTCAAGATCTTTAATGCATGCACAACTGCAGCCAACTCTAAATCGTGGGTCGGATAGTTCTTCTCATGCTTCCTCAACTGCCTTGAAGCATAAGCGATAACCTTACCATGTTGCATTAGAACACATCCCAACCCAAAACCAGAAGCATCACAGTACACCGCATAGCCTTTTGAACCCTCTGGCAATGTTAGAACTGGTGCTAATGTCAACCTGTCCTTTAGCTCCTGGAAACTATGCTCGCAAGCCTCAGTCCACTGAAATTTAGCTGTTTTTGAGTCAGCTTCATTAATGGTGCTAAAAGTGAAGAAAACCCCTCTACAAACCTTCTGTAGTACCCAGCTAACCCCAAGAAACTACGAACCTCAGTTGGAGTCATAGGTCTGGGCCAAGTTTTTACGGCCTCAATCTTTTGTGTATCAACCGCAATACCTGCATCTGATACAATATGGCCTAAGAAAGCTACAGAGTCAAACCAGAACTCGCACTTGAAAAACTTTGCATAAAGTTCTCGGTCTCGAAGAACCTGAAGGACTACTCGCAGATGATTT
>NW_006238948.1:1049546-1056883 GCF_000226075.1 Solanum tuberosum | reverse complement strand
TTCCCCGCAATAAATGGAGTAACATAAGACAGAGTAGATCCAAGATCTATCAAAGCATAAACACATTGGGAGCAAACAACCATGTACGTGTCACAACATCTGGTAATGACTATGAGTCCTGTCGGCTAGCTTGTGAATATGTACTGTTTTCTCCACTACCAGAACTAGATGCTCCCTCTCTGCCTCCGCCTCTACCTCTACGTGCTGAAGTTTGGGGTCCACGCCCTGTAGACTGTGCTGATGAGGAGGAACCTACTACTGACCTGGTCGACTGACCTATACCACCCTGACCTATGGTCGGGCAGTTTCTCCACCCATGCCCCTCTTGTCCACAAGAATAACAACCTGTGGAACCCTGTTTGCACCTCCCGATATGCATCCTAGCACAAGTTGTGCAACGCGGTGGTGCTGTCCTAGCATGGCCTGAGCCTCTCTACTGCTGAGAGCCTGATGCTCGTGAACCCTCACTTGGGCCTGACTGTCCATGACGATCAAATCTACTCTCCTGGAACTGCTGTGGTGGAGGTCTAGGTGGCCTACTAGAATATCGAGGTCTGGGACCACCCTGAATAAATCCATATGAACCAGCGGGCCTATCCCTCTTATGTCTCTCTCTATCGACCCTCTCAGTCATATACTGTAGATGTCGGCGATCCTCTATGCCTTGTGCAATGGCCGGAATTTGCGAGATATCCATATTATCATTTAGTGTAGCGGTAGAACAAGCGTCGATATAGTCTGAGTCAAGCCCTCTCACAAATCTACGCACCCTGTCATGCATCGTATTAACAAATGCTGGTGCATATCTAGCCAATGAATCAAATCTCAGCCCGTACTCTCGGACACTCATGCTGCCCTGTCAGAGGTTCAGAAACTGGTCCACATGGTCATCCCTAATATCCCGAGGTAAATAATGATCTATGAAAGCTTCTGCAAAGCTATCCCAAATGGGTAGAGATGCATATTTTCCCCTAGATCTCTCCCAGCTTTCGTACCAAAATACTACAACATCACGCAATAGAAATGCTGCTAACTCAACTGACTCAGTAGCTGAGGCATGCATGACTCTGAAGATTCTATGAAGCTGATCAACAAAGTGCTGAGGGTCCTCTCTGCGATCTGTCCCTGTAAACTGTGGAGGATTCAAGGTAAGAAATTCACGGACTCTCGCACTTCCGGGCCCTTCAGAAGGTCCGGCAACATCTGGCACAACTGGCTGGCGCTGTGCGGCTACTAACTGTGCTAGCATATATACTGCACTCTTGAAATCATGATCAGATGGAATAGGAGGAACTAGAGGTGATACTGCTGGTGGAGCCGGGGGTCCTGTAGCCTTCGGAGGCTCCTGAAGTGGTGGAGAAGCTATGGGGGGTTGAGAAGATGTCTCCCCCTCGGTCTCACAATGTGCTGCCTCCACCTGTGGTACCTTGCCGGTACCCTCGCCTACAGTTGTATCTAGTTCCTGGCTAGTTGTGGTCTGTCTGGTGTCAGCCATTTCTATCTGCATACAAATATCAATTATAAGCCAGAAACTTCAACCCTTAAGACACCACTCTATACCACGAGGTGAACAAAAGAATGATAGTCATTCTAACATGCCCGGTAGCTTCTTGCTTATCGAATGTGGTGCACAACACATTTATAAACAAGAGTCTACTAGACACGGCTTGCAGACTCCCTAGGACACGACGTTGCTCTGATACCATGATCGTCACACCCCAAACTCAAGGGGCGCAACTGGCTCCTAATGCCAAAACTCAGGCCCGAGCCGACCCTGCTGAACCATTTGCTACTAGCGCATGGCAGCCACACGCAATCAAGAAATCAAACAAGTATATCTCAGCTTAAAACTAAGCAATCGGCCGGCAAGGCCCCTGCCAATTGATCTATAAAAGAAACAGCTACTCCCAGGAGATCACATAAATAAATAGCCAACTAGCACAGAAGTCCTGATTGGGCCATCGAGGCCACCATGATAGCTATACCAAAACTAAAAGCAAATATATATCAATACAATACATCAAACAGCTCACAAGCTTCAGCAAACCAACCGCATAGGCCAGTATGGGCATAATGTAGATATACACCCCACACACTAGTCTGCAAGCCTCTAAGAGTAGTAAAGATTAGCGGGACAGGGCCCCAGCCTACCCACAAAGATATATGCAACAAAAGGTAACAAACCTCCCAACTCTGGCAGCTCCGGAGGAAAGGGGATAGCCAACCGGATAAAAGTCAATCCTGCTACTGAGGAGGTCTACTCAGTCGTCTGCCAGGACCTGTATGCATGAATACAGTGCCCCCAGGCAATGGGGTGTTAGTACAAAATAATGTACAGAGTATGAAAGGCAATAGTCTATGATGAGGTATACTGATATACTGGAATAATCTGATAAATTAATCAAGGATAAGATAAGTGTACTGACCTGCTCCTAAATCTAAACTTATCAAAAATATAAAACAACAACCTAACCAAGCCCCCATAAACTCGGCAGGTACAAACAGCACACAAGACCACCTACTCAGGCCCCCATAAGCCCAGAAGGTGCCAATCAGCCTATATACCCCTACCAGTAGTCCCCTATCCCCGTAGGCAATCACATAGCCTTCTTAGGCATTAATATAGCCCCGTAGGCAGCACATACCTCTCTTAGGCATCAACGTAGCTTATAGACAACTCATAGTCCTCTTAGGCAACAACATGGCCCTGTAGGAAGCACATAGCCTTCTTAGGCGTCAATATAGCCCTGTAGGCAACTCATAGCCCTTCTAGGCACAATATAGTCCTATTAGACAACATCATAACCCCCATAGGCAGTTCATAGCTCAAAAAGTTAACCACAATAGCCCCCAAGGGCAACAACAAACAATTAACTAGGCTGAAGGCGAGCAATTTAGCTATAAACAATATATATGAATAATCTCCAAGTCGTTCTTAACTTAAGGTCTTTCTTAACAGATCGTGAGTCCCTAAAATGAGGGGTTATAACCACCCAATCAGCCAACCATTCACAAATACATCTACAAGATCACCAATGTTAACTACATCTATGGAAACATGTCGAACGAAGGGAATAACCTTAACATACCTTTCCAATGAACACTCGAAAGACTGTAGTTCCTTCACGAAAGTTGTTCCTTATGTCCTAAGCTTCACAAACACTATATATACACAGCTGGTATGCACCTATAAATAGTTTATAATTAATCTTATATGGGCAGATTTTCCATATTACCCCAACTTGTCGAAACATCCGTAAAATTCATAAAAACAATCCTAAAAGAGTCCCGAGATGATTACCTTAGTTAACCAAGTTAAAACCTTGAAGAAACACCAATGATTACAAATTTATATCTTCAAAAACCAACTCCAAATGCAGCAAATAGAAGGGAAAAACGATTACCACGTGTAGGGATTGCGTTTCTAGGCACGGGGGCAATGTTTAATGGTAGAAATCGTCAAAACAAACCTTCATTATGCTAGGACTTCATAGAAACCCTCTCCTAAGCTTTCTCTCTGGTTTTAGAACTGAAATGAATTGTTTCTATGGCTAAAAACGTTAAATAGCCGACATACCATATTTCTTTACCCGACCCGGATTCTGCCTTGGCAGTCCCCTAGTAAAACCCTCATAACTTTTTACTCGGATGTCCATTTGATACGGGGTTTTATGCGTTGCAAACTAGATTTGTAGGCCTTCGATTTAATGGGTAATAGGCCTTCTAACTCTTTATATATTGGATAAACATCCACTACATTTCACCCAAATTTCAAAGAAATCTTTAAAAAAGGAACTTATGATAACTTTCGCCAACTTTTATTTTGCCACTTAATTAACTTCAAAACTTGAGATAAAACCCTTGAACACTTAAAATATGACATACCACATCCTTTTTAATTTATTACTCACCCTCTTTGTCTTTCCACGAAGGTACGAGTCAATTTAGACGTTTTGGAAAAGTCGGGGTGTTACAGGGGTGCTCTGGTATTGTTCGTGAAAAATAAAGATGGTCCCTTAGGATGTTTATTGATTACCTCCAATTGAACAAGGTCAATATAAAGAATAAGTATCCTCTTTCTAGGATTGACGATTTGTTTGATCAACTCCAAGGGGCTACCCATTTCTCCAAAATACATCTTCGTTCGTGTTACCATCAACTAAGGGTAAGAGGGTGTGACATTTCTAAGATGGCCTTTAGGACCCAGTACGGTCACTACGAATTTGTGGTTATGTCTTTTGGGTTAACAAATGCCCCGACGGCATTCATGGATCTAATGAATAGGGTGTTTAGGCAATATCTTGATTCGTTCGTCATCATCTTTATTGATGATATTTTGATCTATTCGAGAAGTGAGGGTGAACATATGTATCATTTGAGGATTGTATTGCAAGTCCATAAAGATCACCAATTGTATGCAAAGTTTAGCAAGTTGGCTAAGATTGGTTGCCTTCCTTGGTCATATTGTGTCGGGTATGGGTATTGAGCTAGATCCTAAGAAGATGGATGCGGTCAAGAGTTTACCTAGACCTCTATCTCCTACCGATATTAGTAGCTTCTTAGGTTTGGCCGGTTATTATAGGAGGTTTGTTGAGGGTTTTTCCTCCATTGCTTCTCCATTGACGACTATAACTCTAAAGAAAGCTAAGTTTATGTGATCGGAGGCTTGTGAGAAAAGCTTCCAAGAATTGAAAGATAAGACTTACATCCGCTCCGGTGTTGACCTTACTGGAGGGTACCGATGGGTTTGTGGTATATTATGACGCTTCTCGAGTGGGTTTGGGATGTGTCTTTATGCAACATGTTAAAGTGATTGCCTATGCTTCGAGGCAACTCAAGGTACATGAAAAGAATTATCCAACTCATGATCTTGAATTAGCGGCGGTAGTATTTGATTTGAAAATATGGTGACATTACATTTATAGGGTCCATGTAGATGTCTTCACCGATCACAAGAGTCTTCAATACGTGTTTAGACAAAAAGACTTGAATCTCCGACAAAGAAGGTGGTTAGAGCTTTTAAAGGATTATGACATGAGTGTCCTTTACCACCCCGGCAAAGCTAATGTAGTTGTGGAATCCCTAAGTTGATTTTCCATGAGAAGTGTGGCTCATGTAGAAGATGAGAAGAAGGATTGGTTCATGATGTGCATAGGATGGTCTGGTTAGGTGTCCAACTAGTGGATTCCACCAAGGGTGGATTCATGGTCCATCATAGTTTCGAATCGTCCTTTGTAGTTGATGTGAAGTCTAAACAACACCTTGATCCCAAATTAATGGAGTTAAAAGAATCGGTTCTCAACAAGTCCGTTGAGGCTTTCTCCCAAGGGGGAGATGGGGTGCTTAGGTACCAAGGTAGATTATGTGTTCCGAATGTTGATGGCTTAAGAGAGCAAATTTTTGAAGAGGCTCATGGTTCATGGTATTCTATTCATACGGGAGACACCAAGATGTACCGTGATCTATGGGAAGTCTATTGGTGGAATGGCATGAAAAAGGATATAGTAGGTTTTGTGGCCAAATGTCTGAATTGTCAACAAGTTAAGGCCGAACACCAAAAACTGGGAGGTTTGTCCCAATATATAGATATTCCCACTTGGAAGTAGGAGGATGTGAATATGGACTTTGTTGTGGGGTTGCCTCGTACACGAAGGCAACATGATTCTATTTGGGTCATTGTTGATAGAATGACAAAGTCCGCCCACTTTATTCCCGTCAAGACTTCATTTTCGGCGGAAGACTATGCCAAGTTGTACATCAATGAGATAGTGAAGTTGCATGGGGTCCCCTCATTTATCATTTCGGATCGGGGTACTCAATTTACTTAACATTTTTGGAAGGCATTCCAAAAAGGACTTGGTACCAATGCAAACCTTAGAGGACATGTTGAGGGCATGTGTGATAGATTTCAAGGGGTAGTTGGGATGACCATCTCCCATTGATTGATTTTGCCTACAACAATAGTTACCACTCAAGCATTGCCATGGCTCCGTTTGAAGACCTTTATGGTAGGAGGTGTAGATCTCTGGTTGGTTGGTTTGAAGTAGGTGAATTTGCTCTAATCGGTCCCGAACTAGTTTATGAGTCCATTGAAAAGTTCGACTCATTAGAGAGAGGTTGAAGATGGCCCAAAGTCAGCAAAAGTCTTATGCCGATGATAGAAAGAGGGATCTAGAATTTGAGATTGGTGATTGAGTCTACTTGAAAATCTCACCTACGAAAGGTGTGATGAGGTTTGGTAAAAAGGGAAAGCTTAGTCCCCAGTATGTGGGCCCTTATCAAATTTTGAAGCGTATTGGGAAAGTTTCCTATGAATTAGACTTGCCAAATGAATTAGCTCCGATTCACCCGGTATTTCATGTTTCTATGCTTAAGAAGTGCATTAGTGATCTGGTATCCATCCTTCCTTTAGAAGGTTTAGGAGTTGATGAGAACCTTTCTTACGAAGAAGTCCCAGTTGAGATTTTGGACCGGCAAGTGAAGAGGTTAAGAAACAAAAAGGTATCTTCCGTTAAGGTTTTATGGAGAAATCACTTAGTTGAGGGTGCTACGTGGGAGGCCGAGGCCAATATGAAGTCACGTTATCCTCATCTTTTTCCTTCTACTCTTATTCAAACTTGAGGTAAGTAGTTTTCTTGAGTTTGGTGTTTTTGGAAGTCATTTGTGCTATAAGTGTTGTTTGTGATTTCCTTATGATATGCATGTTCTTGTGAGAATTCATATTTAGCATAAATTGAGTTTTCATTATTTATATGTTCCTCATGTTGAATTGCATTTTTGGTATGATGATTGCATATTCGACTTCATGAGATGATATGATGAACATGCTTAGTTGTGATTTTGATGAAATGGCATATTGACTCCATATTGTGGTGTTGGTCTTGCTCTGAGTTGGAGAAGGTAATTCCTCCTATGTTTATGAGAAATGGTAAATTGTTGTGCATAATGGGTTGTAGATGTAGTTTCCTACTTCCTTGTATTGCATTGATTATGTCTTGAGATGGAGTTGAGGTTTCCTCCTATAAATTGTGCATATTTGTTATGTTGCATGCATGATGGGTTGCTAGTCTTGAGTCTTTAATTATGTAAGGTGTCTAGGTCATCATTCGAGGATGAATGTTTGATACGCTCAAATTACACCTCCCTAAAGAAGTATAAGCGATCGTTATCAAGTAAAGAACCCAACTTGTAGGTTGGGGTCGATCCCACGAGGAAAATGGTTTAGACTTTACTTTAACCAACAATTATATTCAATTAGCCAAAGTACTTCCAGAAACAAGAAGTAAAAAGGGGGGATTGGTGAAACAAATTGTAAGAATTCAGTAAGTAATCAGTAA
>NW_006238948.1:1046364-1048483 GCF_000226075.1 Solanum tuberosum | reverse complement strand
TGGTCAGATTTCCCTGATTTGTCCTCAATACCATGCCTGCTGATCTACGGTCATAACCCATGGACCGTGGATGGACCTACGGTCCGTAGATCACCTCCGTGAATGCCTTTCTTCTGCATTTCTTTCAGTTGTCTCTACACTTCCGCGCCTGAACGTCTTTCCTGCAAAACATGATAAAAACAAATCAAAACCAAAAAAAAAAGGCCTTAGACACACACAACTTGTAAGTGAAATGTATTAGAAATACCGTAAACTCACGGTATATCAATGTTCCCAAGGGGGAGATAATGTAACATCCCGAAAAAATAGTAGGTTAAACTAGAGCCTAAACGTAAGGTTAAGAATCTTAAAATGACTCCCCGAATTTTAGTAAGTCATTTAAGGTTGAAATGAAGTTATTTGAGTCAAGACCAAGGGGTAAGTGCCAAGGCAAAGGGGCCAAGCCAAGGCCAAAGGCCAAGGATGCCCCTAGCTAGGATCACACTGCCCCACCTTCACAAGAGGGACCACGAGTCGTGGTCCACTCCACGGCTCGTGAAGGTGGTCGTTAAGCTACCTTGGCCATGGGAGATTGGCCACCTTTTGACCAAGCCACTGCCTCATCTTCACGGAAGGGACCACGGCTCGTGGAGCCCTTCATGAAGGAGACTCTGGCATGGGGGCTTGGGAGCATAAAGTAGCTTGGCTACTGCCTTACCCTTCACGAGCAGGACCACAGGCCGTGGTCCACTTCACGGCTCGTGAAGGTGCTCGTGAAGATGAGTTAGGCAAAAGAGCCTTGTGCTCCAAAAACAAGGCTACTACCACAACTCCACGAGAGGGACCACGGGTCGTGGTCCTCACCACGGCTCGTGGAGTGGCTCGTGAGGCCTGGACGGGGTCCAATTAATGAGGGTCTTTTGGGTCATTTCATTTTTAGCCCAATTAAATTGGAGGTGTTTTGGGTATTTTTGGGGGAAATTTATATATTGTTTTTAAGTCAAAATTCACAAGACTTGGTCATTATTCACAAACACCCAATTGAAATCAAAAACTCCCTCCTCTCTCAATATTTCTCTCTCTAAACTCAAGGAAGAAGAAGAAACCATTGGAGCTAGGGTTTGTAGATTCTCAAGGTTCTTCCCCAAATTTCTTGGAGATGCTTAAAATAGGTATGGATTATTTTCATCCTTGGGTAGCTATCACCCAAGGAGCCCTTTCAAATTATGTTTCCAAGATTCCAAATCCCCCAAACCTAGGGTTTTTCAATCTCTAACATGGGTTTTCTTCCAAAACATTTTCCATTGTTTAATTATGGTTTATTTTGGTTGATTATGATGATTTATGATTTGAATGTTGTAATATTGATGTTTTATGATGAAAATATCCCTTGGACCCATGATTTCCCCTTCTTCCTAAATTGTGAACTAAGGTGTCACTTGATTGATCATGGGAGCTTGACAATTGATTATATTTATGTTTATTAAGTTGTTGAATCATGAAATTCCCCTATCTAATGTGTTAATTCTAGATGTTAGGGTTGATCTTGATTCATGCCCTTGAAGGGCAATTTGTTAGGGTTTATACATGTTAATAAGGATTGTATATGCACATGTGATTCACTTAGATAGTGATGATACTATGACTAGTGTGTAATTGTGGCATTGATGCAAGATCCTTCTTCCCTATACCTTTATACTTGATTATGCATGAAGTATGTATGTATGTTTATGATAAGCTTGTTGTGTTGATTGAAAGGTCATTCTCATGAACACACTATGAATATGATGTGAAAGGTTTACTCATATGTTGATGATTCTAAGGTTGAAAGGACATGCTCACCATATGAATCTATGAGTTATTATGATGTATGTTGATTTGAGTGCCTAGGGCATTTTTTCATGAATATGAACTTAAGTAAAGACTTAATATGATCTTTAAAGGGAATCATGCTTAGCACCGAGTGGATATGAAAATGAGATGGAGGCTTTTACGTTTAGCAAGTCCGGCTTCCCAGTGTATGTTGTCTCTTGGGATGGAAACCTTTTACGTTAGTAGTCTGGGTTTCTAGTAGCAATCCCCATATCCCATAACTATGTCCCCACATATGTCTTTAGCTAGTGGATCCACCTAAAAGCTA
>NW_006238948.1:1004662-1036548 GCF_000226075.1 Solanum tuberosum | reverse complement strand
TATGTTATGATGGCTTTTGGACTATGTATGAAAGGTATGTATGAATGTTAAGGTTGACTTTACTTGTTACAAGCTATGAACATGAATGACTCCTTACTTATGTATGTTGGTTATGAATGAGGCAAAAGTATGATATGTATGTTGTTGGTAGCCTAAATGTGATACTTAGTCATTTGGTAGGGTTATGGGACCTTATCTTTGCATTGCACTAGTATGGCTTTGGGTTGCTTATATGTTGGTTTGGCATATGTTTCTTCATAAATGTGCATTATGTCTTTTAAACTTGATAAAGGCATGATTTCAACTAAATGTCCCTTTTATGCATGTTTTAAGGAATTTGTGCATGGCTTCCATACTTAGTACATTATTTGTGGTAGCCCATATTTTCTACGTTATATGAGTGTAGGTTCCGGTAGTTGAGACGTATTTCTTCCTTCAAGAGAAGCTTGGGTTGACTATTCCCTAGGCTTGGTGAGTCCTCAAGTTCGAGGACAAGATGCTATCATTTCCTAGCTTTTATTGTACTCTCTACTTGAGACTTTATTGATGTGAAGGGCTTTTGACCTTATTTGTACTCTCTATCGTACTAGATGATGATTGAGACTAGTCTAGATTCTTATTTTCTTTTATGAAAACGAAGTTGACTTCGATTGTAAAAGTTTTAAATTTTCCGCAATTATTCTATGCCTTTATGTTATGATTATGCTAAGGGCTTGTATGAGACCCTTTTGGGGTCGAGTACGCAATGTTGCTCCTAGGGGGTAACCCCGAGTCGTGACAGAACATATACAGTATTAGTCAATTATTACGAACAACGAACAGTTTCACAATTCTCACATATCACTGTTATATCAATTTAGAGCAACATACCGTCTTCCAATATCAATCATCATTAGATATAAACGAAATCATCACAAGTAGATACACAACACAATTCAATGGTCCTCTCATGTAACCCAATTCAATGGTACTCTCATGGAACCCACACCCAAACTGTTAGCATACCGGAACGTGGTACCCGATCCAATGTTTATGCCGAAACGTGGCAATTGATCCCATAATTATGTCAGAACATGGCAACCGATCCCATATTTATGCCGGAATGTGGCAACCGATCCAATGTTTATTTCGGAACATGGCAACCGATCCAATCAATACACCAAATCACAATCACAATGTATATTCTCACAATCATACAACAAGAGGTGATTCATGGCATACTATTATTCAATTATCCTCATTTACGATTAGGGTGGTCAATAATGCACTCTCTACGCCCCGCTGCCCCTGAAAAAGAGGTTGTGGATAAATATGCAGGGAGTATAAGGGGATTGTTGGGATTAAGATTCAATTATAACTTTAAACAAGCTATGATTAAAATGAGTAGCATTGAAGTTAAGAGTGGCACTGATGGGGATTATAATGAGCACTTACAAACATATATCACACCAACATGAAATCACAGCCATCACCTACCTCGAAACAAGCTTGAAACCCTAAGAAACTTGATCCTTTCATTTCCGGATTCGTTTCACTGTTTTTTTAAATTAAAACTAATTTGTTCCACTTGTTCTTGGTCTACAAACAATCAATATAATACGGGAATCAATAAACAATCACTAATTACCCGAATTACTAACAATTCTATGAACCCTATATCAAACCCGTGATCTCAATCTCCCAATTAGGGTTGTTTCCACCATAGATTCTAGATCAAAACCCTCCCCCATCGATATTTACACATTAGATTACGTTTTACGAATCAAAAAATGGATTCGGGGAGTTAAAAACTTACCTTTAGCCTCAAGAATGGTGAAAAATAGTCAAGAACTCGTTTGGGGTCGTTCCTTAGCTCTCAAAGTCGAAAAGTGCAGAATAAAGATGTTTTGGGGTTTATTTACGACTTTAAGTCACGTCTGGCCTGCTACAGCGGCCCTCACCCCGCTACAGCGGCCCCGCCAGAGCGACCAAACCCACCGCCAAAGCGGCTTGCACGAAACAGTGAGCTATTTTAATAATTCCAAGACCTCCATTTCACAACACACCTTTAACCAACGCCGCTCAGGAAATATTGTTCACACTAAGATTGATTTCAGGAGTTCTACTCACTCGAATTCAATTTCGTAAAGCCGTACGGCTTCCTTAGCGTCTTAGCTATCCACTCACGTGATCAAATTCATAATTAGATCTCTCATTTGTTACCAGATTTCCCTAGACCTTACTGACTCCGATTTCATCCAAATTTGGACTAGGCTAGGAAATCTCAAGTTACTACGAAAAAGTTTTCCGACCCAAAATGTTTCCCCATTTGCTTTTCTATAATGACAAGAACATGTCGTTACAATAGATACCAATTTAATCATCACTCGTCCCCAAGTGACAAACTAGGAGAAAAGGGCTAAAGCAAGAATAGAGTAGTATCTGAATCGTCGAATAACTGGGGATACTTGTCCCACATACTTTTTCTATCGCCTCTAGGCTGCTAGAAGCTTAGATTGGATACTTCTCACCTTACCCGGAACATATTTCTCCAAATCAACTCTCAAAGGTTTCACATCTTAAACCTTAAACCAACCAATTGAACACCTACTCATCCTCTCATACAATGCCTCAATGAAGTCATCAAAATACTCGAGTGATAATTACTGTTGTATGCACACTTAACTAACAACAAAGCTATTCCCAATAACCACCAAAGTTGACCATACACATGTCTGTAACATGTTATCAAAGACTTTGACACAACATCAGGACGAATCCTTTCTCACATAACCATGATACAATTCTAAATCAATACTCGCTACAATTAGAAGTGAACCTGAACCAACCAACACACACTCATAATACCCAAACAAATAGAGTCATTATCCATATCTCCATCCCACAACATAAATTCCCATGAACTTAAGTTATAACAAATTTGATCTTTAGAAATACAGATACTCATCGAGGGATATGTCCAAGCATACAACCCCTCCCAACCAATACTATCGAAATAGTTAGATTTAGTAATTGTAGATTACCTCTTAATAACAGTAGAATTGGACCCAAAGATCCCCACATTCAACCACACATAAACGATACATGACCTTGACAACTAGAGGACTATTAAGATTGTCGGACAACCACAAATACGCATGGTAGCTCTTCTATAAATTCTCATAAGCAAGGTGGTAATATAGAACCACTAAAATACTTTAACAACTCCAAGACAACACCAATTATGTTATTCGAAATAACCAAATCTTTCCAATCTTCCCATTCAACCAAGAGAACATCGTAGGATTTGGTACCCCTGATCCACCACTAGGGATCCACCCACAAAAGTGAAAACACACTAGCGCATAGCTTAGTGAATCATCCTCACAACACTAACAACCATCATAAACACTCTGACATTTTTCCTTATTATAAACCAACACTTTTAAAAATGAAACCTTTCTTAGGTACTTAACAATCAATAGTAGTAAACTTACGACTCAACCCAGGTGTAAGTCCTTTCAAATGCTCAATACGGGATACAATTGATCATTTCTCACCTTTCCAATTCATACCTTGACAAAATATATCACCACGAATGTAGACTTACAATGAAAACTCTGAATTGTAAACTCAACCGTATAACACAATCCCCTTATCTATCAACATTAGCTTATACCTTGAAGATTTTTTATGAATTCATGGATCTTCGATTATCATTGGTCGCCTCTCCATCGATCTTACAATATCTTTCGCTAAATATTCAATCGTACTCATTACTAAACTCTAAACAAAAACAAAGCACTTATCATCACACTCGAGCTAATGTCTGTACCCTCCTTTCTCATGTCATTTTCCAATAGTTTTTAACCAATCTGAAGGACTTGTGACACTATTACCATAGTCACAACAAAATGAATGAAATCACACGTCTCTGAACCCAATTATCTACCCCTCTAAAGATATCTCTTTAGCCTTTGCAATCAAATAAACATTCTTGCTCTAGCCTCTCTCTAAAGGGTGTACTACATCCCACTATTTTTCTTCATTATGACTCTAGCTCTTTAATTTCTATTTGAATGGTGTCCCGTCATCTCTTAAAACCTTCCATACAACCACGTTACAACCAAAAAATATTTAACCCAACAAGTGCTCTCCGAACCAAGCTAGATAGTCTCCTATCACTAGGCTCACCAACCAACCTGGACTCACTAAATATTAGAAACCCATAACCTTAGATACTCGCAACTCGTAATTACTATACAAAAATTTGCTTAACCAATAATTTTATTATATAGTTGCATCCCGTCACAATCCATCACGAACTCTTATTACCATTACGCTCAGTCAGCCTTGACTATCACCACGAAGCCAACCTTTCATCAACACGACATCTCAACTCAGGTATACTCATCCAATTCAGAGGACTAACCCAATTTATACGCACTTTCTTACTAAAATACTTCAATTTCCTTCACCCAAGTATACTCATTGGGACCTTCCTTATCCATAAGTGTATCATTCCGGTATCAATCCACTCTTTTATGGCTTAAGATAAAATCACCAGTCCTTATACTAGTCTCTTTCTTCTTAACAAACAAGACAGGAGCACCCTACGGGGAAGCACTAGGATGGATGAAACCTTTATCAAGAAACCCTTGGATTTGAGCTTTAAGCTTTCTCAATTTTGACACCACATTAATAGACTCAATGGAGGAGAATTCGACCTAAACATTCTGAATATGAGCCAATTATGCCAAACAATCCTGCCCCACCAGTTTCCTAGCCCGAATGGAGGATATGATCTTAGCTAGCTTAGGCTTGTACACCCCTTCCCACTCTAATCATTTCCTACCGGGGATCTCTAGAGTTACCAACTTAGTATTACAATTAAGCCCGGTATAATAGGGGGACAACCAAGTCATGCCTAAGATTATATCAAGTCAGTCATATCCATCATAACCAAATCAACCCAAATCTAAAAAATCCATAACCACAATAGGACCACACGATACACATGGGTGAATATGACTGACTCTTCAACTAGGGTAGAAACATGGATGGGGGCATCAAGTATCTCACAAACCACATCAAATCCCAAGGCAATTGAACTGACACATACGAATAAGTAGAACCTGGATCAAACAAAACAATAGTCATCCGGGCACAGACAAGAGTAGCACTAGTGACCACTGCATCACACACCTCAAACTCGGTCTTGCCCGAAAAAGCATATAACTGAGCCCTATCGTCTTGACGGGCAACCTCCTCGCCTGGTTGCACTACTCCTCTACCTGCATTACCATTTCCCTGGCCTCCACAACCTCACTGATTTCCTCCTCATAAGCCTAGGTTCTCCATAATTTTAACACTTTATAACTTATATTTGATTGATGAATACTGAATTAGATCACGGGGGTTAATTCGGGTACAATTTGGGGTCCATAATTATGACTAGGGGAAAACAGGGGAGACAAGGCTGAGATTCTGTGTCGCCCTGTCCTGCTCTGGTGGGAGAAATCCTGCACTGGCGGTCTCGTCGTGGCAGGGAAAATTCTACCCCAACGGCCGTGACGGAAACAGAACCTCTTCCAACAATTTTTGGGGTTCCTCTATTTTCTACATTTCCCAAAAGTCTTCAGCTTTACTGAGCAATTTAGGATAATCCTCTGAACTAGGATAATCATTGTCTACCCCAAATCAATCCAACATACACAATCCAACTCATTCTCATTAATTCAACACCATAATCCACACATCCCCAGGATACACCCAGACACTCACGTGGTTATTACTCAAGCGCAAGACACGTTCAGATTTTTCCTACGAATCACCTCATACATTATCTAGACCCCTGCAACGAACTTAGTTGTGGCCTTATTTTATCAACAAGTTTCACGATACTCAGAAGTTACAACTCACAAACAAGCTCGATTTCTTAATTAGTTCTTTCTATAGATGACCATTATTGATCATCTATGCCTTATACGGCCCCTAAGGCCAGATACCAATTGGAACCTTCTCAGTTCCAATTAACTTGTTTGTGTCCCTTCAGTCGGTACTACGGCGTCTAGTTCACTTCGTTGAGATACCAATTGGAATCGGGAGATACCAATTGGAATTGGGAGATACCAATTGGACTCAACTCATACCACAAGCAACAATAGCAGCTAGCGAGCCTCACAAAACTGCTAATTTTGATCATAGAACTTGGTCGAACCCAATTCTTAACCGCCTCAACCTCTAACTGATGGTAACCAGACCTTAAATCAATCTTAGAGAAAACTGATGCACCTTGCAACTGGTCAAAAAGATCATCTATCTGAGGTAGTGGATACTTATTGCAAATGGTGACCTATTTAATTGACGGTGGTCTATACACCTCCTCTCTTGCTAGTGATGGTGTTTCCACTTCTGTTGCTCTAGCTCTAATACCAACTTTGTCACGACCCAGACCGTCGTGATTGGCACTCGCACAAACCCTCCAGTGGGAAAACCATTACTACAACCCAAACAAACAAATTTTATGAAAACTAAGGCATTTAAAAAGTATAGAAGCAGGTTTAAATGACTATAAAAATGGAGTGCCCATAAACTCTAAGGTTCAAACAAATAACTTAACCAAACTAATGCGGAAGAACAATCCCTAGAACCTAAAAGTCATTGTACCAAAACTCTACTAACGACAAGTCTAAGAACAAGGGGTACAACCCCGAAACTAAACAACACCTTAAACAAATAGTCTGAGTCCGAAAAGAGTGGACTTAAACAAGAAAGATCCATGGCAACTCGAAAGAACTGGCTCACCCTTAAATCCGGTCACGCTCAATAGTCACCTAGCTGAGGTCTATCAATAGCCTTCTGAATATACCCTGTACTCAACAAAGAACAAGCAAGTGCAGTATCAGTACACAAACACATTGTACTGGTAGGATCACGTGGCTATCCCAATAAGTGAAACATAAGTAAGTCAATACAACATTATAAACACATGCATATATCGAACATATACAATATTAGTCAACTATTACGAATAACAACCAGTGTCACGATTCTCACATATCACAATTATATAAATTTAGAGAAACATATTGTCTTCCAATATCAATCATCATTAGATATAAACGAAATCATCACAAGTAGATACACAACACAATTCAATGGCCTCCTTATGGAACCCAATTCAATGGTCCTCTCATGGAACCCACACCCAAACTATTAGCATACCGGAACATGGTACCCGATCCAATGTTTATGCCAGAAGGTGGCAACCGATCCCATAATTATGTCGGAACGTGACAACCGATCCCATATTTAGGTCAGAATGTGGCAACCGATCCCATGTTTATGCCGGAACGTGGCAACCGATCCCATGTTTATGCCAGAACGTGGCAACCGATCCCATGTTTATGCCAGGACCCCGTAATCCAAAAGGTTTGATTGATGTCTATCTACAACCATTGATAGATGAGCTCAAACAATTGCGGTTTGAAGGCATTTTGACATATGATATATCAACTAAGCAGAATTTCGTTATTGCGTGTTTCTTTAATGTGGACTATTAATGATTTTTCTGCATACGGGATGCTGTCTGGTTGGATGACAGCTGGAAAGCTAGCATGTCTGTATTGCATGGAATATAGTAAGGCATTCACTTTAACGCATGGCAGAAAAATACATGATTTGATTGTCATCGCCAGTTCTTGCCAATGGACCATGAGTTTAGAAAGATGAAAAATGCATTTAGGAAAAATAAGGTTGAAAGTGACTCCCCACCTCCATTAGGCATCAAATTCGGAGAGAGATTCTCAATTACCCAAAGTTACAGAAGCTTAACCTTCTAGACTTCCTGGATATGGTGTTGAACATAATTGGACCAAACAAAGCATATTTTGGGAGTTGTCGTATTGGAAGGACAATCTGCTACGACATAATTTTGATGTGATGCACATTGAAAAAAATTATTTTGATAATTTGTTTAGCACAGTGATGGATGTTAAGGGTAAGACAAAAGACAATCCAAAAGCTAGAATGGACATAAAGGAATAATGTAGGAGAAAAGAGTTATGGCTGCAGGAATTACAAAATGATAAAATAGTTAAGCCCAAAGCCAGCTTTTCCTTCACATTGAATGAGAAACGTGAAAATTTTATAGAGTGGGTTAAAAATTTGAGGATGTCGGAGGGCTATGCATTGAATTTAGGAAAGCGGGCAGATATGAATGAAGGAAAATTGATAGGTATGAAAAGTCATGATTGTCATGTGTTCATGGAAACTTTAATTCCTATCGCTTTTAGCCATCTACCCGAAATGATATGGAAACCAATCACAAAGATAAGTCTTTTTTTAAAGATTTGTGTTCTGAAAAGTTATCGGAGAGTAGTTTAGACAGGATGGAAGAAAATATTCTTGTTATTACTACTAAGTTGGAGAAGATATTTCCATGTGGTTTTTTTGATGTGATGGAGCATCTTCCAATTCACCTTGTACAAGAGGCCCGCCTCGGAGGTCCAGTTCAAACAAGATGGATGTATCCATTTGAGAGGTATCCATTTGAAACATTCACTAAGTTATTTATATTCACCAAGTCTTTTATTAAAATATATATATACATGTATACATGCAGAAAAATTGGCAGTTCAAAGCAAACGATTAAGCAAAGGGGAAGGATCGAAAGATCACAAACAATTAAGGAAAGGGGAAAAATCGAAAGATCAATTGGTCAAGGTCATATTGGGATAGAAACTGGTGATTTTTATTCTTATTACTTTGGTGATGATGTATCATGTAGGAAAAACAGGCCCAATCGCAATGATGAAGTCAATATTGATCCTTCATTTCCACCGATATCAATTTTTAATCAAACTGATCGAGGATCTAAAAAGTGTGGAAAGCGAGGCTTCACTAATATGGAAATGCAATCAGCTGTGACACATATTTTGCTTAATTATCCAGAGATTCAACCATCTGTCAAGTAAGTATTAAAAATATGTTATCAAATTACATACTAATAAGTGTTCATTAACTAATGAAATACTTGAATGTAAAATGATCAGCTTGTTCGTAAACATATGGGGTAATGAAGCCATCTATACAGAATTTTTCAAATGGCTGAGGAACTATGTAAGTGTGCAATCACTAAGTATTTAATAATATATTCATGTTATACTAATTTATATTACTTGAAATAACAATCACGTAGGTTACGATGAATACTCAAGTGTCCATCATTTGCAATTAGTGAAAGAAGTAGCACTTGGACCTGAATCTCAAGTACTGACAATGAATAGGTATTGTGTCAATGGTTTTAAGTTTCAAACTGAAGAAATTTCTAGGAACAAAAAAACAATAATAGCGGTGTCTACATATAAGGTGATGTTGATGGTACTAGCCAAACTATTGAATATTATGGTGTCATTCATGAGATTATTGAAGTGAGGTATTCAGGTTGGCCTAAGAAGAAGATTGTATTGTTTCGGTGTGAGTGGTTTGACCCATCACATAGACGCACAAAGGTGGACCATCAACATAATATAATTTGAAGTTAAGCACACCAGGAAATTACAGAAGTTATGATCCTTTTATTATTGCACAAAATGCTAAACAATTGTATTACGCTTCATATCCATTGCGTAGAGACAAAGCTAATTGGTGGGTTGTTATAAAAAGTAAGCCTGTGGCAAGAATTGAAATTTACAATGTCTTAGAAGTGGCGTATCAATATTATGTTGCAATTGTTCATCAACAAGTTGATGTTGAATTGGAAACCATACTAAAAAATCTTCAACACATATTAGAAGAAGTATCTGATGACGAGATAATGAATGTTGAGTAAGAAATATTTGAGAATGAGGAAAATGAATCATTTGATGACGAAGAATGGGACGATAATAAAAATGAAACAAATGAGGAGGAAGAATGGGAGAATGATGGAATTGAAACAAGCGAGGAGGAATAGTGTAGAATGAAAGCTAGTATATATGTAAGTTAGTGTATTTTGCTAATTTTATTTAATTTATGATTTTTATATATTATACATGTAAATTTGCATATTGATGTCATCAGCCGGTGACGGTGATAGACATCATGAGAATCTTGGAGTTAGCCAAACTAAACACGCTAAAAAGAAGAAGTCTAGGAGACCCATATATCCTGAGGATATTCCAGGATCTATTTCTTCTACGCCAGAGCGTATCAACCATGATACTCATTTATTTGTTGTTCTATTTGGTACGGCGGATCCTCGGCAATATTATCCTAATTACCGTCGACTAGTCGGTGCTTCCTCTACTTCACAGGCATTGCCTCCACGGCGCTACGAGGACCTGCCTTTACAGGCTATTCGTCAACCACGACCCTTATCGGC
Source organism: Solanum tuberosum (assembly GCF_000226075.1). NCBI lineage: Eukaryota > Viridiplantae > Streptophyta > Magnoliopsida > Solanales > Solanaceae > Solanum > Solanum tuberosum. The sequence goes on along the minus strand of NW_006238948.1, from coordinate 1,026,203 downwards.
AGGTAGGATATCGGATGGTACTCCATCTCCCACAGGTACATCTCCTCAGTTATCTGCCATAAGGTTTGGAGATTCTAGTAGCGAGCAATCATATGCTATGGTCGGTACGCCTCCATTGACTCAACATTTTGTGCATCCTGGTGTATCACCTTCATCTACAGTTACACCTAGTGCTACACCAGATGATGAGATGCTTACTCTAGCTCCTGGCCAGAAGGACAGACTTGGTAGAGTCATGATTGAGCCGGATGGATCATCGTAAGTTTGATTTGTTATCTATTTGTTAGTTTATTTTTATTTATTTCTTATACTTTAATATATTATTCATGAACTAACATATTTATTATGTGTTTTGCAGGTGGCATCCTGCAAAGGATGCTGCCCGGGCTTTAAAAGACTGTGTTAGAAGACTTTATACATAGGTTTATCACTCTTGGAGCGAGATTCCAAACAGTATACGCCAGGCGATGTTTAATGAATTTAAGGTATATATTTTTTAGTTAAGTTTAGTATACTTTACTTTTTTTTTACTATCGATCTAATTAACGCTATTCAAATTTTTTTCAAACTATGTGTACTTGGGAGCAGAGATACAATTTGGTCATAACGACCACATTTGATAGGAGGGCATCCGCCAGACTATCTAGCTGGCTAAAGAAAGTTTAGGATACTGATCAACGTTCGGATTGGATGTTGCCTCATGTTTTTGATGAATTACGTCAGTATTGGAACACTGATAAGTTTAAGGCAATGTCTGAACAAGCCAAAAAGCTAGAGGCAGTCTTAAGGGTGGCTCGTTGCACACCGGAGGTGCAAAGACCGTTGGAACAATTGCAAGAGAGATGGTAAGTTCTAATTCAAACTTTTAAATATATAATTATTTGATTCATATATATCATTATAAATTTCAATTTTTATTTATAGGAAAAAGAATTGGGGCGCACTCCCATTGGACCGTAGGTTTTCAAGAAGACTTATGTCAGGAAGAAAGAAAATGATTCGGATCCGGATGTGTGGGTCGAGGAAAGGGCCAAACAAACTTTTGTAAGTTATTTAATATGAATAATATATATTAATAGTGAATATATTTATGATATGTATATATATTGATGTGAATTTTTATATTTAATATGCAGAATGAGTTTCATCAGTACGTCGCTAAGAATCTAGACAGTTCGGTCCAAATGACACTTGAACTGTCCACCCAAATTTGGAAAGAAAAAGTGGTAGGGGGACACACAAGGGTAGAGTCCATGGTCTAGGCTCTCGAAACGATGTAAGACGACTCCAGTCAGGTTTAGAAGGTATTGGATCGTCACGTCAAGCTGAGGCACTTGACGGTGTTCAGATTGTTGCTATGTCGGCACAAATAGCACAGCTTACATCGGCACTGGCAGAGTTGGAGCGGAGAAGAGAAGCTGAAAAACGAAGCATGAGTGCGACCGTTCATCAAATCAAAGAACAAGGACACCGACGACGAAAGTGAGGAGGAGGATTTTATAGATGTCACTCCCAAGTTTAGCTCTCTTTTAATTTATGAACTTTTTCAAGTTTTGAAACGAATTTTGAAAGACTTTGTAAGTCTTTAAATTGTGATTTAGATACTTTTGAATGTTAATTTAAGTTTGTTGTTTTATGTTTTGTGTAGCTTGTTTATAATGTTGTGCGTTTGATTGGGATGCATTGAATTGCATTTGAAGGTGGGCAAAACTATCAAAAAAATTGCAGAAAAAGCGACGGACAGGGTGGTTTTGTCCGTCGCTTTTCTGAGTTTTTTTTTTTTTTTAAAACCCAGAAAAGCGACGGACAATGTCCTTTAGTCAGTCGCTTTTCTGGATCTTTCAAAAAAATAATTTCCAGAAAAGCGACGGACAGGGTCCTTTAGTCCGTCGCTTTTCTGGGATTTTCAAAAATAAAATTTCCAGAAAAGAGACGGACTGCGTCGCCTTTTGGAAATAAAAATAAAAAAGCGACGGACGCCGCTTTTGTTAAAAAAAATTCTGAAAAAGAAAACCCAAAAAGCGACGCAATCCGTCGCTTTTTGAAAAGCGTCGATCAAAAAAGCAACGGACATGACTGCGTCGCTTTTTCGTCGATTTTGACCAAAAAAGCGATGTAGTCCGTCGCTTTTGGCCATCGATTTTTGATAGTTTTTTAGTAGTGCTTCATGATCAATATCTCAACACCACACTTATCATCTACTAATCGAGTCATACAAAGACATTCATATGAAATTTCTAAACCAATTATATCATTCTCTTTTAGATTACTTGTATGCTCAGGGATCGGAAACATATTAAACTTTTCAGAATTGGGATCGAAATAAATTCCTTGGTTAAAAGAATCAACGCGCACCCACAATTCATTATTTTCATCATTATCTAATTTTTTTTACCTTAACCTTATAATGAAGTCGTCCATGCAATGTAATCCATCGCTTACTGAGTAGATATTATAAGGAAATTCGAGTTCCCTCCATTGTTTGTCTTCAAGACTAGTAATTATAACAAACTCATCAACTCGGCCCTGATATCTCATAATCAACACTGCCTTATAAATATTCATGGAGGAGTCGAAACAAAGTCCTCCACATATATTAAAATGATCGTACAATCGATTAAGTTCAAGTACTTTGATACAATGATCGTGCAATCGATTAAGTTCAAACAATTTGATGCAAAATAGGGTGGCAGGATTCCACAAGTAAATATTCTCGTTTATATTAAATAGTATAAGGCCATGACAAGAACCTAAAATCATACAACTTTCAATGTAAGTCTCATAATCTTGACTTAAAGGAGTATTAAGTTCTTCTAAAGTGAGTTGTTGGTTTATTCATTGAAAGGAGGGCTTAGGGTTCCATATCGAGTAATATACGCTACAATTGCTCCTTCGTCTTGTGGTTGATTTGAGAGTTGAAAGTTAGGACTTGAAATCCAACAATGCCATGTCTTAACAACACACTTGAATCGTAATAGAGATTTCACTGGTAAAAATGAAAGAATTATCATAGTGATTTCATCGGGAAGATATACCATTTCGAGAAGTAAAATTCTATTATATAAACTAATAGTAGAAAAATGATAGAGATTGTTATTCTAAAATATTGTGATATGGTTCGATACCATCATATTTAATTATTTATAGTAGTCGAACAAAACTTGTTCTCCAACAAACTTCCAACTTGTTCTCCAACAAATTATAAATTATCTACATTCATATTTTAATATAATTTACAGGATCTTTTTAATTTTTTCTAAATTAATATAGATTTTTTTTTCGGAAAAGGTTGTTATTTTAACTAATTAATATATTAGTAATTACTTAATTGATATGCTTAAATTCAGGATTTTTGTTGTAATTCAGTTCCTTGATTTCTGTAGGACTATTTTTTTGTAAGGGATTTACAAATTATTATTTACAATGTCTTTTTTATTTTATTTTCTTCTTACTGTTTGTCCCTATAATGACTTACCATAATTTTAGAAGAAAAAACATAGACAACTAAAAAATTATTTGTGGCATTGAAGAATTATTTCTAATTTCGATATAATATTTAGAAAAATCTATGAAAAAATTCAGAGTTAGAAAAGGAAATAAATTTGATTAAGAAGGTTACTAATTAGTTTTCGTTAGAGAACAAAGAGGACTCAAATTTCCTTAACTATATCTAAGTTAGAAAAAATTACTAATTAGTTTTAGTTAGAGCACAAAGAGGACTTAAATTTCCTTAACTATATCTTGCTGTAAAATTATAATTATATTTAAAAAGGTATATTATTAATTATTTCATTAAGTTATCATGTTTATCCTTAAATTATCTGATGGTATGAAAAATCTTATACCAAAAATTGGGACAAAACAAACGTAGAGGGAGTTTGGATTGGGTTAAAAGTTGGTCAAACCTACTTTTAAATCAGTTTTCAAGGTCAAAAATGATTTAAAATAAATCAAAGACCTACTTTTTATTTTTTATTTAAAAATCATTTCAGTTTAATTAATTAATTGATTATACAATTAATTAATAACGGCAAAGGGTCAAATATACCAATGAACTATAGGAAATAGTTTAAATATTCCCCTGGTTATACTTTTGAGCTAAATATACCCCTCCCGTTATACTTTCGGGCTAAATATACCCTTATGACTAACATAGGACACATGGACAGCTAAGATTAAATCAAATGTTCAATTTAAAATAAATCAAATTCGAATATAACCCGCCTGCGCAATAATTTAACCCAGTCTAATTATAACATTTACCCACCCACATCCTCTTATCAATGAACTCCAGAAAAGGATGGCTACAAATACAAATTAGTTTTTCGAAGAATGTGAATCCATATATATGAATGAAAAAGTGATGCTAATTTATCATGCATTGTCCTTCTCCACATATTTTTGATTTTCATTCAATTTCCAGCTAAGCATGCAAACTCACGCACAAATTCACATATAGGAGTAACACAGTAGTATCTTGAGATCCAAATGATAAAACAGGATATGAAAAGGGAAAGTGACAAGTGCAGTAACATATTTGAGGGAATTTGGTTTTAACCTAAGAGATTTTTGGTTGATCTATCATTTTATTTCTTCTTACTCCCCGCCAGGAGCCTCAAGATCGTCATAGTAGCTGCGAGAAGATAAAATATAAATTGTGTGGATTAATGTTATAATTAGGTCGGGTTAAATTATTGGGGTGGGGCGGGTTATATCCGAATTTGATTTATTTTAAATTGAACATTTCATTTAGTCTTAGCTATCTATGTGTCCTCTATTAGTCATAAGGGTATATTCAGCCCGAAAATATAACGGGAGGGATATATTTAGCCCGAAAATATAACTAGGGGTATATTTAAACTATTTCCTATTGTACAGGGGTATATTTGACCCTTTACCGAATTAATAATCATTCTCTCAAAAAATTAACTTTAATTTCTTTAATAAAAGTGACTTGTGAGATAATAACTATCAAACTTCCTTTTAATATTGCTTCTGCAAGGAAATATTGTCACCTACAAGAGCAATTATATTCTTCTATATATACACCAGTAATTTTTTGTAACATACATGATTTCATATATATATATATAATAAGTGCATTCTAAAAATTTAAAGTTTAATGTTATTGCGTACTAAAAACCACAAAGATTTTCAACGAAATTTTTTTGGGGGAGATTCATTAGAAGCTTTTATGAAGAATATTAATTCGGTTGAAAATTATATGTATTCAAGGGACTTCTTTCATCATCACAAAAATATTGCAAGACAAATATTTCTATAAGAAATTTTTGTAACTATCAAAGTCTAAAAAAAAAGATTAAGTAACATAAATCACAATCGAATTAATTTATTATATTTAGTACAAAAAATAATTTACATGATATACGAAAAAAGAATGTACTCTCTATTGACTCCTCCTTCTTAAATCAAGAAATTGATATTATAATAAGATTCCAAAATAAAAGCATATAAATTACGTAGTTATATCCTTGTTAATTACAATAAAACCCTTCCCTAGAAAATAAAATTAAGTTAATAAATAAATAAATATATATATATATATATATATAAAATATTGACATTATAAGCTCAATCAAAATCATAATGGAACCTTTCCCTTCTAAGCTGTCCAAATTGTTTGTGCCGCTTCTCATTCCAACGGTATTCCTTTGGTGAGATCAAGCTTTTCGCATAGTTAATCATTAGGCCACGTGCATCGACGATTTCTTTCGTATTTTCAATCTTCACATTGTATACAACTTCGTTTTCGTCATAATAATATCTTACAAAAACTATCTCTCTCGTCATTGTCATGAAAAAGGGCACCGCAAATTTGTACCAAGAATTTATTTTATTTTTCAAAGACAACCTTTTAACTTTTTTTAGAGGAGGGTGGTAAGGGGGGGGAATAGGAGGGGTTAAAAAAGAAAAAAATTCAATTTTAAATTATTTTTTTTGAGGGGAGGGGGGCGGTTTCAGGGGTAGGGATAGCGTAAAAAACTAAAATTTTGATACTAAAAATATTTTTTTAAAAGCAAACTTTAATTTTTATTATTTTTATTTGTGGGGGGGGGTAAGGGGTTGGGGTAGCTGCGGGTTAAAGAAAATGAAAATTTGAAATTTTAATTAAGAAAATTCTAAAACATACTTAATTATTTATTTTTCTGGAGGGCGGGGGTAGGGGTAGTTAGGAGTTAGGCGGAGTTAAAAAAATCAAAAAATTTAAAATGTGAACTATTTTTCAAAAAGAAAATTGAAGTTGTTAATGTTGGAGGAGAGTTCTCTAAAATGTTTTCCTTAACTTTTTAAGATAAGTCATTTTTCTTAAATTTGAGAAAAATAAATTGATTTGAAAAACATTTAAACCAACCAAACACGACAAAATTGGAAAATATTTTCCCTTCATGCCAAACACACCCATAATCTTTGGAGTAATGGATTTTGAAAATGATATAGTTGACGATTAACATAAATGACTTTTGGAGTAATGGATTTAAATTCCTTGTTTCATATTCTTATAGCATGAATTGTGTAAATAAATACTCCCTCCGTCCCTATTTAGTTGTCCATATTTCCTCTTTTAGTTGTCCCTATTTAGTTGTCCATTTTGACAAATCAAGAAAGGACAACAATTTTTTTCCTATTATACCCTTATTTAAATAAAGTTGTCATAAAATAAAGTAAATAAACTTATGAACTTCCTAGCATTGATTAGTTATCTTGAGTGAATTTATTTTGGAATTGTAAATTGTATTATAAGGGTAAAACTGTAACTTCACTATGTTAATTATTGTTGTCTTAATCTGTGTATCATTTCTAAAGTGGACAACTAAATAGGGACGGAGGGAGTAGTGTTTAGTCGTATTTTAAATCCAACAAGGCCATGACTAAGAAACAGTACTCTTAAATCCAATTACTACCAGCAGAGGCGGACCCACACCCTTAGGAGGGGTGCACTTGCACCGGCTAACTTTGGAAAAAATTATATGTATATGTCACGATCCAGACTGTTGTGATTGGCATCCACACTAACCATCCGGTGGGAGAACCATTACTACAACCCAAACTAACAAATTTTATGAAAACTAAGTCATTTAAAGATACGGAAGCAGGTTTAAATGACAATAAAAATAGAGTCCCCATAAACTCCAAGGTTTTAACAAACAACTAACCAAACTAATGCGGAAGAACAACCCCTAGAACCTGAAAGTCATTGTACCAAAATTCTACTAACGACAAGTCTAAGAACAAAGGGTACAACCCCGAAACTAAACAAACACCTTAAACAAGTAGTCTGAGTCCGAAAAGAATGGACTTAAACAAGAGAGGTCCATGGCAGCCTTAAAGAACTGGCTTACCCTTGAATCTGGTCACGATCAATAGTCACTTAGCTGAGGTCTATCAATAGCCGCCTGAAGATGTCCTGTATTCAACAAAGAACAAGCAAGTGCAATATCAGTACACAACCACAGTGTACTGGTAGGATCACGCGGCTATCCCAATAAGTGAAACACATACAAGTAACTACAACATTATAAAACAGACATATACCGAACATATACAATATTAGTCATCTTTTCAGGATCAATGTAGCATCCCACGTTTTCAATAATACACATTAGTTATCAATTTAAAGCAACATACAGTCTTCCAATATCAATCATCATTAGATATGAATGTCATCATCACAAGTAGATACACAACATAATTCAATGGTCCTCTCACGGAACCCAATTCAATAGTCCTCTCATGGAACCCACACTCAAACTGTTAGCATATGAGAACGTGGTACCCGATCCAATGTTTATGCCGAAATGTGGTAACCGATCCCATGCTTATATCGGAACGTGGCAACCGATCCAAGTTAGTGTGTCAGAACACAACACCCGATCCATTCAACAAACCACAATCACAATCACAATGTATATTCTCAAAATCATACAACAAGAGGTGATTCATGGCATACAATTATTCAATTATCCTCATTTACTATTAGGGTGATCAATAATGCAACATTCGCATACATACATGTATTATAATGAGCAATTACAAACATACATCACACAATCATAGAATCACAACTATCACCTACCTCGAATCCAAGCTTGAATCCCCTAAGGCACTTGAATCTTTCATTTCCGAATTCTTTCCGCTTGTTCTAGGTCTACAAACAACAATTTATACGCAAGGATCAACAATCAAGACCCAATGACCCGGATCATAATCAATAATATTAACCCTAGGTCAAACCTTGATCCCCATACCCAGATTAGGGCTTTTTTCCCACCATCCAAACAGTTCCAAAACCCTTCCCCAACAATAATCTCCCAAGAAACTAAGTTCTACGGATCGAAAAATGGATTCGGGGAGTGAAAACCTTACCTTTAGCCTCAAGAATGGTGGAAAACTGTCAAGAAAACCCCTAGGTCGTTCCTTAGCTCTCAAATTCGAAAAGTGCAGAATAAAAAGTTTTTGGGGTTTTATTTCTGACTTAAGTCGCGTCTATCTCGCCACAGCAGCCCCGTCCTGATGGCAGTAATCCCGCTCTGGCTGCTTGCACGAAAACAGTGAACAAATTTAAGAATTCCAAACCCCCATTTCACAACACACCTTCATCCCATGACACTCAGAACATACCCGTTCACGCTAAGATCAGTTTCGGGAGTTCTACTGGCCCGAATTCAATTTCGTAAAATCGTACGGGTTCCTTACCGTCTTAGCTATCTACTCATGTGATCAAAATCATAATTAGATCATCCAATTGTTACCAAATTTCTCTAGACTCGCCTGACTCCGATTTCATCCAAATCTAGACTAGGCTAGGAAATTCCAAGTTACTACTCAAAAGTTTTCTAGCCCCAATTCTTTCCCCATTGGATTTTCCCTAACGACGGAATCAGTTCGTTACAGTATATATCTATTTTAAGAAACTAGCAGAAACTAAAATAAAGTGAGCAGTGCACCCACACAAAGCATATGATTATCATTGTATTGTTGGTATAAACTAGAAACACCACATTTTAGACCAGGGTTCAAATCCATCTAAAACTCTTTTTCATTATTTATATTGGTAATATTGATGCACCCGAACTCTAACTACAAGTTAGCTGAGGACTATAATTAATTGGATTTGCACACACGAAGGCAACATTGTACCAGCGAAACTTGAATCCAAGATTAAGAAATAAGCAATTGACATTTGAATATAATTATTTTATTAAAAATAATCTTTAGCGGTAATTAATTAATAACAATATTTTAATCATCGCTAATTATGTATTTTTAGCGGCAATTAGCACTCTTTGTATATGTTCCTAATTAAAGCCTTTACCGACATTGAATCTAATGACACTTAACTAATCTCGGTAAAGAATTTAGTACTCTTTATTATGTTTATATTTATTGGCGCTAAAAGTTATTTTTGTTGTAGTTAATGTCTTTTTTTCTCGTTGCTAAGAGTAAATTAGTAGAACATAAATCATTTCTATGATTTTCTTAAAGGCGTGTGAACGACAAATGTGACAACTAATATGCAATGAAGGAAATCTTATAACAAAATGTGACAACATATTCGGTGACTAGGGGTATGCATTGGTCAGTACAGTTCAGTTTTATGTATTATTGCACGGTTTGTCAGTTTTTAGTTTTTAAATATGTTAAATCAATAACAAATCAATAAGATATCTTTTATCGGTTTTCGATTTTTTATCGTTAACGGTTCAGTTTTCAATTTACTCAATAAAATAATGCTCATAAAATAAATATATGACTTCCCAATTCTTTGATAATTTTGCCATGATACAGTAAAATAAAGTGTAAATGAAATGTTTTGATATAGTGAAATAAGAAAGATAATGAGAAATTGCATCAATAAGAGCAGTCTAGAGTACTGATATAGTGTCTACTTATGTTAAATTATTAATATTTAATATTTATGAAGGGTAAAGTAGTAAATTACTACCGTCTTAATATGTTATCAATTTACCAAATAATCTAATACTTATAAAAATCGAACCAATAACGCAACCAATAATTTTTTTAATAAAACCATTAAAAACACATTAACCCAATAACCCAATAGCAATAACCCAATAACATTTTTAACGATTCAATTTACAGATCGGTTTGATTTTTTTCACACACGTATGGATGACGTGACACATCTCAAATATTGGGGATTGCATCAATCTTATAATAAATGAAGTTATTTTTTTGTCTCTATAAAATGAAGTTTCATTTGGTTGCAGAAAGGAGCAGGGGCGGACCCACATGGGGCTATTTGGGTGCTCGAGCACCCATTAAGCTCGTATCGAATAATATATACTTATATCAAAATTAAGAAATTATGGTATAAAATAAAAGGCGAGCACCTAATAAACAAATGGCTTAGTTGGTATGGTGGTTATAAGTGGGTGCTTTAATGCCCATGTTCGATTCTCTCTAGTGGCATTCTTTTTATTTTAAAATCAACTCTTTTCTTTTTACCTTTACTTTTTTCCCTTTTCACAAACTGTCCTATTACTAACTTTTCTTAAACCAAAATCCTTTTTCAAGATAATTTTTATTCTAATTTTTCTTATTGATTTTTTTCGCTATCTTATTTAAATATAATTATCTTTCTTAAGACAAGTGTTAGATTTCTACATTTATATTTTATGATTGATAGCTTAAAAAGTAATCACGGTCTTAAAATCTTGAATCGGTTACCGCTCATGTCTATTATGTAACTTAATCTCCCAAAAATATAAGCAGACATGATCTTACATGTCTATTAACTTTTTCTTTCTCATCAGCCTAATTAGAAAAAATGAAAGGGAAGGAAAAAAAACAATTTGTTCTAGCGCCTTTGTTTCAGTTTTCCAATTCAAAAGTGAAAAAGTCCTCCTTCTCGCTGGATTGCCTTTTTGGTAATTACAATTGTATGTGACGGTATACTATTTCTCCTCCTTTTTTTCTTGAACCAATCCAAAGATTCTGATTGTCTATTGCGTTAAATTGAAAGAAAAAAAAAAGGCATATGTTGATGAATTTTAGGTCGCAATTACGCTATTTGGTTGATATAAGTTTATGTTAAAAATAGTGAGCCTCATAGCCGTAAAATCCTAGATCCGCCACTGGTAAGGAGTTTCCACAAAATAAGTATTATGTTTTCAGGGGCCGTTTGGTACAAAGATTAATAATGCAGGGATTAGTAATGTTGGGATTAATAATTCAGGGATTAATAGTGCAGGGATTAGTAATGTAGAGTTTATTTTTATCAAGTGTTTGTTTCATTGTTTCCCACCACATCTTGTGTTTAGATTAAAACTTTATAAAAAAACTTATTTCCAATTATACCCTCGAATTATTATTTAATTAGGTTAAGGTAAATAATTGTCAGACAATATTATTTTTTTACGGCCTTCTAACTAGCTATGAGAAAAACAATTTTGTTGTCATGTTTGACTTTTTTTCACTTAAATTATTTGAGGATAAATAATTGTCATCTTAGTAAATTGATCACTTAGAAAATGTCAATTTTCAATTATTTTTTTAAAAAAAGAGATAAACTATCAACTTTTAAAATTGAAAAGATGGTAAAGAATAGTAAAATTGAATAAACCATCTACATTTACACATAAAATTGCAAGTTGTAGTTTTAATATGTATGCAATTTTATAAATTGTTCAAAATACAAATAATTAGAAAACCACACAAATATATATATATATACTAGTTTCACGGCACGTGCGTTGCACCTGTATATGTATATATAGGAGTTCATGCTTTTAAGGTAGTATCAACATGTTAGTTTTTGGTCTTTAAAATTCAAATTGAGGGCATTTTTAACTTTTCAACAATATGTAGTAAAACGTGTCTTGAATCTAAAGCACCAGCACATTCATTGCATCTCACATCTCCTTACATTCAATTTTAAAGCTTCTATTAACCTATTATTCTCGTCGTACTAAAGTTTCAATCTTGAAATACAGCAAATATGAAAACAAAATAGCAAGCAAACAATAATATTTGTATTTAAATTTATGTGAATAATACAATCTTTATAAAATAGTTAAGAAAAGATATGTAATCCCTAATTCTTTTCACGCCCTGAGCCTACACCCTGGGCGGGACTGGCACTCGAGAACCATTGATGGCCCCAAGCGAACCCTTGGCCTGACTTACTTACTCAACGGAAGACTTTTTCTAAACAAAGATAAATCTATGTAATAAGCTAGAATGTTATAAAGGAACATTCAACTGGCTAATAAGGCAAACTCAAGTCTCAACATAATAGAATGAAAATGAAAAGACTAAAGAACTAACATGTGATTGTATATGAAGCCTCTAAACAACTGAGATGGATGTCGGGACAGGACCCATGACATCCTAATGAACTAAAATACTTAAAGCAATAAGGGGATCCTCCAGAAAGCAAGGAGGCTCACCAACAAACTCTGGAGCTCAACTAGAATCAATGATGCACTGGATGTTGATCCTAGTTACATGTATCTGCATTATAAAAAGATGCAGGCCAAATGACATCAGTAAATTGAATGTACGAGCTTGCGAGGGGAAATCTAAACAAGACATAAGCTTGAAAGGAACTTAAAGAACAAATCTGGTCTCAACACAACTCAACTGAACTCATTTCAATATAAAGCAATAATGCAAATGCAATATAAAGAAAAGCTTTTAAAACATGAATAGCAACTCTGTGTATTGAAAAATACAATAGTGACTCTATTTGTATGCAAAGATACAATATGAACTCTGTTTGTATATGAAAATACAAATAATATGTGTATATAAGAATACAAAATACTTATGTGGGAGTTTCTCAAACCGACAACCATCACTTAAAAGCTATTGTGATGACATAACGTTTTGCCTCATGTTGTCAGGGCCGTCTTATACCTTGTCGAGGGTATAGAACCTGACTACTAAGTGGATTCACTAGTCTATGATAAAAAGCACTAAGTAATCATCTAAAATGTATGACCCTTTTCTACCCATGATGGCTACATAGTTTATGGAGGCTGGGAGTTGTCTGAACTCTCCCCCATATCGGTGCTCAATACTACTCCCAAAATATAATACTAGCCCTTATGTCTAAAAACATAACTATTTTATGTGGTTTGAGATAATTGCTCAAAACTTAGCTCAAAGGCTCTCTTGGAAATCAAAGATTTGCTCTCTTGCTTAACTATGAAAGCATTTACTCTTTACTAAAAACTAGCTCAAAGGCTCTTTTGGAAACCTCAGTTTCCTTTCTTGTTTAAATGTGGAAACATTTTACTCTTTGGGAATACATAGTCCCGATATACTCTTTTGAAGAAATGAACTTCAAATTTTTACTCTTTACTCAACTCAAAACTCAATTCTTAACATAAAGTTAAAACATTTGTAAAAGACTTTTGGAAGACTCTATGAACTTTTCTTGACTTGACTTGACTCTTAACTTTCCTTGAATTGAATTATGGATTCAAGGATGGTGATTTGTGATAGGAAGGATCTCATGATGTTTAGGAGTGTTTTTAGATAGTTAAACATGAGAAACAGTCAAGAAATCACTGTGAGGAAGCAAGTCCGCGACGCGGAGATGCATTTAATTATTTGGTCGCGAAATAAATTTTGAGGCAGAACGGTCCAAGACCACTCCATGACGCGGAGAAAATTTTGTCAATCCTGAGGAACAGGTTCGCGATGTGGACCTGGTACCTAGATTTGCCCGTCTTGTTCCTTCTTCATTTTCTAACCCCAATTCGCTTAAACTCGGTTCTTTCTCTTAAATTCCATTTAGATTCAGATACCCAGTATGTATACACAAGAATCTAACTCAAACAACTCAAGGAAACAACATTATAACCTCAAGGAACTCCTCAACCTCAACCTAACTCAAGAACGAAGGCCAATTTCAAGAACACCATTCACGATTCATCAACTTTCAACTTTCTAGAACAAATTTCGTTGAAATAAACATGGTTGGCACATGGGTGAACGAACACAACACTATGAAAGTCTCACATACCTCGTAGGGATCACCCCTTGACGAAATTCACGATCTTAGCTTCAGGAACTTGACGATTCCTTGTCTCTTCGCCTCTTTTCTCCTCTTCTTTTCTTTTTTCTCTTTTCTCAAACCCTAACTCTATTTTCAAAAGCGTAAACTGAATCCAATCAGTTTAGACCCCAACTTAATTAACAAAAATGAAATTAATTAATTGGGTAGTGAAAAGACCACAATACCCTTCTAAAATCCGGTTTTGACTTTTCTTAACTCAACAGCCCAACTTCAAATGGGCTTATCTCACTCATAGGAACTCAAAACTGAGAAAACTCGGTGGCGTTGGAAAGATAATTCAAAGATCTTTCCTACGGTATCTTGTAGAACACCTAACTCATCCTGATCTAGGAGTTATGGTCGTTTGAAGTTGACCCAAAACTCATTCTTAACTTAGCTTTGTCAAATTTCCAGATTTTTCATTATTTCCACAAATCACTCTTTCTAGTCGCGAGATGTTACAATATCTCCCCCTTGGGACCATTCGTCCTCGAATGAGGTTACTCTTATTAGGCTAAGGGTGTAACATCTAACATTCAGTTCATACACCCAACAAGCAAAAATGCAAATACAAATATGCCAACTTATAAATAAATACCAAGAAAAGTATTAGTACCTTAATTTGGAACTTCTCCGGATTCGAAGAGATGTGGATATCTCTTCTTCATATCCTACTCAGCTTCCTAAGTGGCTTCCTCAACAAATTGATTCCTCCACAGAACTTTAACTGATGCTACTTCCTTAGTCCTCAACTTACGAACTTGGCGTTCTAGAATCTAAAGAGGAATCTCCTCATATGATAAGCTATCATTGATACCAATATCTTCAGTAGGTATGATAAGTGAAGGATCGTCCATGCACTTCTTCAACATGCAGATGTGAAATACCGGATGAACCGCTGCTAACTCTTGTGGTAGCTCCAACTCATAAGCTAGATTGCCAATTCTCTTGGATATTCTGGAAAGACCAATATACCGGGGACTAAGTTTCCCCTTCTTACCAAATCTCATAACATCCTTCATAGGTGAAACTTTCAAGTAAACCCAATCATCTAATTCAAACTCTAACTCCCATCTCCTAACATCAGTGTAGGATTTCTGACGACTTTGCGCTGTTTTCAACCTTTCTTGAATAACTTTAACCTTCTCCATAGCTTGATGAAATAAGTCTGGTCCTATCAACCCAGTTTCACCAACTTCAAACCACCCAATAGGAGATCTGCATCTTCTCTCATAAAGAGCTTCATAAGGAGCCATCTGGATGCTAGAGTGGTAACTATTATTGTAAGAAAACTCAATCAGAGGTAGGTGATCATCCCAATTACCTTTGAAATCAATCACAGAAGCCCTCAACATATCCTCTAAGGTCTGAGTAGTGCGCTCTGCTTGCCCATCTATCTGAGGATGAAAAGCAGTGCTTAAGTTCACCTTTGAACCTAAGCCTTTCTGAAAATATTTCCAAAACTGTGTAGTAAATTGCACACCTCTGTCTGAAATAATCAAAACCGGCACCCCATGAAGTATGACTACCTCTTGAAGATACAACTTGGAGTAGTCCTCTACTGAATGGGTAGTCTTTACCGATAAGAAATAGGTTGATTTAGTCATTCGATCTACAATCACCCAAATCGATTCATATTGTCTGCGAGACTATGGTAAACCTGTGATGAAATCCATATTGATCATCTCCCACTTCCATTCTGGAAGTTCTATATTCTGAGCCATACCATCGGGCCTTTGGTGCTCTACTTTAACTTGTTGCCAATTTGGACACTTAGCAACAAACTCTGCAATGCACTTCTTCATGCTACTCCACCAATATACTTCTCTCAAGTCACGATACATCTTTATGGAACCCAGATGGATAGAATATCTAGAGCTATGAGCTTCCTCCAAGATCCTCTCTTGGAGCTCATCCACCCTTGGTACACAAAACTTACCTTGATACCTCAATACACCATCTCCCCCCTTGTTCAAAAGCCATTACATTTTGCTTATGAACATTTGCCTTCAATTCAAGAAAAATAGGATCTTGGTCTTTCTTCTCTTTTACTTCTGACACTAATGATGATTTAGCCCCATTCATCACCACTACTCCTCTTTCTGTGGAATTCATTAATCACCCTCCTAATCGAGCAAGTTTGTGCACATCTTTTGCTAAATCTTTCTTATCTTCCTCAAAATGGGCGGTACTACCCATAGACAACCTGCTCAAGGCATCAACAACAACATTAGCCTTACCTGAGTGATAGAGGATACTCATATCATAATCGTTGAGTAACTCTAACCACCTTCTATGTCTGAGATTAAGCTTTTTCTGACTAAACACATACTGAAGACTCTTGTGATCAGTGAATACATCTACATGAACACCATACAAATAATGACGCCACATTTTTCAAACCAAATACTACGGCAGCCAACTCTAGATCATGGGGTTGGGTAGTTTCTCTCGTGAATCTTAAGTTGTCTGGAGGCATAAGCTATAACTTTGTCATTCTGCATTAACACACAACCCAAACCAACTATAGACACATCACAATATACAACAAAGCTTTGCGTACCTTCTGGTAAGGTCAATATTAGGGCAGTAGTCAACCTTTTTTCAATTCCTGAAAGTTTTTCTCACAAGCTTCAGACCATTGAAAATTCACTATTTTCTGAGTTAACTTTGTCAAAGGAGATAAAATAGATGAGAACCCCTCTACAAACCTTCTATAATAGCTAGCCAACCCCAAGAAACTCTGAATATCGGTTGGAGATGTGGGTCTAGGCCAATTCTGCACTGCCTCTATCTTCTGAGTGTCAACTCTAATTCCATCACCGGAAACAATGTGGCCTAAGAATGCCACAAACTCAAGCCAAAACTTATACTTAGAGAACTTGGCATACAACTCCATATCCTTTAGAGTTTGGAGAACTATTTTGAGATGGCTAGCATGATCTTTATCATTCCTCGAATAGATTAGTATGTCATCAATGAACACGATAACAAACATGTCTAAACAAGGCTTGAATACTCCATTCGTAAGGTCCATGAACACTGCTGGCGCATTGGTTAAACCGAATGACATGACCAGAAACTCATAGTGACCATAACGGGTCCTGAAAGCTGTCTTTGGAATATCACATTCCCTTACTCTTAACTGATGGTAGCTAGATCTGAGATCTATCTTAGAGAAATAAGTATCACCCTGGAGTTTATCGAAGAGATCATCAATTCTCGGAAGAGGATACTTATTCTTGATGGTAACCTTGTACAATTGACGGTAACCTATACACATCCTAAAAGAATCGTCCTTCTTTCTCACAAACAAGACCGGAATCCCCCAAGGTGAGACACTTGGTCGAATAAAACCTTTCTCTAGGAGATCTTTCAATTGCTCTTTTAACTCTTTTAACTCTGTTGGTGCCATCCTATATGGCGGAATAGATATAGGATGAGTATCTGGAAAAAGGTCTATACTAAAGTTTATATCTCTTAGAAGGGACTCCGAGAAGATCATCTGGAAAGACTTCTGGAAACTCTTTTACTACTGAAACTGACTGAATAGGAGGTATCTCAACACTAGAATCATTAACTCGGACTAAGTGATAAACACACCCCTTGGAAACTAACTTTCTTTGCTTAAGGTACGAAATAAAACGACCCTTAGGCACTGCTGAACTACGCTTCCACTCTATAACTGCTCATTAGGAAACTGGAACTTGACAACTCGAGTTCTACAATCAACTAAGGCATAACAGGCATGAAGCCAGTCCATAACTGCCCCTGAAGTATCTCCTCTAGATGCAGCTCTGTCTGGTGGAGCAACTGAAGAAGACTGGGCTATATTGCCCCAATTACTGTTACCATGTTTGTTGTTTGGACACTCTCTCATAAAATGACCATTCTGGAAACATTTAAAGCAACCAGTGGAGCCATCACAACACATCCCTGAGTGGTTCCTACCACACTTAGCACATGCAGGAGGCTTACTAACCTCTTGTACCATACTGCCCTAAGAATAGGCAGGTTCAGCTCTGAAATTCTGACTATTGTACTCACATTTGTTCTTTGGTGCAGGTGCACTAGCAGATGATGGAGCAGGTCCCTTTTGTTTCAGTTGGAAGGAAGACCGGTTCGCATTGCTCTATTGCTGCTCGAAATCATTCCATGATGTCTTCGCCCTCTTATTCTTAAACTCTTCTCTATCCCTCAGCTTGTCCTCCTCAACTTGTTGCACATGGATCATTAGCCTTGCTATGTCCATATCCCCTATAAGCATAGCTGCCTTGCATTCCTTGCTTGACATGCGAGATAACCCAGCAACGAACAGACTCATCATGCTCCTCATGTCAGCAACCATCTCTGGAGCATAGCGGGACAATTGTGTGAGCTTCAGACTACACTCATGAACACTCGAAGAATCCTGCTAAAGAGTGAGAAACTCTCGTACCTTAGCCTCTCTCAGTTCTCCGGGAAATAAACACCCCAAGAAGACCTCCTTAAAACAAGCCCAACTCACAAGTGGTGCTCCCTCGGCTCGGTTCTTCTTCCATTGGTCAAACCATATCCTAGCGACACCCTTCATTTGGTATGCAGCTAGTTCCACCCTCCTGGTATCAGCAACATGCATGGTCTCGAAAACCTTCTGAAGCTCTTCAACAAAATTCTTTGGATCCTCGGTAACACTTGAACCTGTGAAGCTTGGTGGATTCATCCTTAATAATTCCCAGATCCTTGAAGTGTCAGCCACTTCCTGTCGATTCCCTCTCTGCTGCCCAGCTTGATTGGTCACAACTTGGCTCAACATCCAGATGGCCTCACAGAACTCAACATTGGTGACCTCTCATTGGGGTTGCACCTCTGGTGTATTAGATAGACCCTTGTTCCTGTGGTTCAACATTTCTTCTAGCAGGACGACCTCTGACAGCTCTTTGTAGAGGCATGATCAACTGAAAGACACACGCAAGCACGAATTAGAAAAAACTTTTTAGAGATAAAACTCTAGCGCACAAAATGAATATGAAAGAAGAGAGAACATTCTTAAGTGTTGCAGCGTCCTAATTATAGCTGTGGCGCGCTTCACACTGATAACTAGGACTCTACAGACACGGCTTCATAGACTCCCTAGGACACTTGAACTATGTGCTCTGAAACTAAGTTTTTCACGCCTCAAGCCTACACCCTCGGCGGGACTGGCAATCGAGAACTATTGCAGGCCCCAAGCGAACCCTTGGCCTAGATTACTTACTCAACAGAAGACTTTTACTCAACAAAGATAAATCTATGTAATAAGCTAGAATGTTATATAGGAACATTCAACTGTCTAATAAGGCAAACTCAAGTCTCAACATAATAGAATGAAAATGAAAAGACTAAAGACCTAACATTTGACAGTCTATGAAGCCTCTAAATAACTGAGATGGATGTCGGGACAGGACCCACGACATCCTAATGAACTAAAATATTGAAAACAATAAAAGGATCCTCTGGGAAGCAAGGAGGCTCACCAACAACCTCTGGAGTTCAACTAGAATCAACGATGTGCTAGATGCTGATCCTGGTTACATGTATCTACATCATAAAATGATGTAAGCCAAATGGCATCAGTACATTGAATGTACGAGCATGCGAGGGAAAATCTAAACAAGACATAAGCTTGAAAGGAACTGAAAGAACAAACCTGGTCTCAACTCAACTCAACTGAACTGAACTCATTTCAATATAAAGTAGTAATGTAAATGCAATATAAAGAAAAACTTTTAAAACATGAATAGCAACTCTGTGTATTGAAAAATAAAATAGTGACTCTATTTGTATACGAAGATACAATATGAACTTTGTTTGTATATGAAAATACAAATAATCTGTGTATATAAGAATAAAAAATACTTCTGTGGGAGTTTCTCTAATCGACAACCATCACTTAAGAGCTATTGTGATGATACAGCATTTTGCCTCACGCTGCCAGGGTCGTCTTACACCTTACCGAGGGTATAGAACCTGACCACTAAGTGGATCCAAGCACTAAGGAATCATCTAAAAAGTATGACCCTTTTCTACCCATGATGGCTACATGGTTTATGGGGGCTGCGAGTTGTCTGAACTCTCCCCCATATCGACGTTTGATGAGTCCACAAACTGGAATCATTCAGGGCTATATTTTAATAGAAATTGTGTCCTCAAATGCTTATTTTATCTCAATATCTAATGAAAACCCTTAAGTTTCAGGTATTTGAAGTTTTAAGGAAAGCATGGACAATATGTCGCAAAAAGAAATGAAAAGGCTGAAAAGAACGAAGAAATGAAGGCTTGAGGATCGCCGAGTCTCACTTGGCGAGTCGCCGAAGGGTTTTACTTCGCCTTTTGTGCCAAAGTGATGAGCCCTGAAGAAAAGGATCAAGTCGGCGGAAACAGAGAGCAGTCAACGCATCGCCGAGCAGTTCCGCGAAGTAGTACAATGCCGCCCAATGAACAAGGGCACGACGATGCTGAAGGCTGGTGCAAGACGGTGACGAACTACACCAAAGGTTGAGTCGCCGAGTTGATCAGAGATTTTGACTAACGACATCGAACGATCCGCTGCAGCACAAATCTGTGATAACTATAAATACTAGTTAGAGTTTTAGTTTTAGAGGGAACATTATTGTAATTTTGAGATTTAGAATACTATCTTTTGCATTTTTCTCTCAAGTTTGGAGAGGGTTTTGGGAAGACTTGAAGAAAGAAGGAGTTCATCTTCCTCAAATCGGAAGTGGGTCTTCTCTATTCTTCATCCTTTGCTTATATCAAGGTTTAATTTTCTATACCCATTTGGTTTTAACATCATTTTAGGTATAATTTCTTATTTCTTGATGTTTGGCTAAAACCCCCCATTCTTGGGTGTGATTTAGCGAATATGTGTTGATATTATTGTTGGGTCTTTCTTGCTAATAGGTTAGATGTATTTTAATGGTGATTTCACCTAGTGTTTGTGATTTAATTTCATGGGTTTGTAGTTGCAAATACAAAACAACTAATGTGTTTTCGGCTTGCTCGAGAGAGAGGTCGCGAAATCAAGACCGCTAGACTGATGGCCTAAGGAGTGTGTTGACATGAGGTTCAGCCCGAGAGGGTGAGCCCTAGTCCCATATCCTAACACTCAGCTCGAAAGAGTGAGTGGGGTAAGGAGTAGGCTGGCCTTCATGCGGCAATTGGGTGTTCGAGAGGAACCCATTTGAAACGGGGTAAGTTGCTTGAGAGAGAACTTATTTCCATCTAAAGTTTAGCCTAGTCACTATAATCCTGCAAATTTCCTATCAAAAGCATGTACCCAATGATTTAAATCAATATATCTTGCGGTCACATCCCAAGAATTCCCTCTCATTCATAGATTTCTCTGTTATTTTTACTGTTTTAGCTACACTTGTGACAAAACCCACATTTGATATTTGACACTTTTCTGTCACCCCCTTTAATTTACAATATTTTTAGTCGTTAATGTCTTTAGCTACGACTAGTTAGAACTAA
>NW_006238948.1:1001442-1004484 GCF_000226075.1 Solanum tuberosum | reverse complement strand
AATGGCGCCGCTGCCGGGGAGTGGTGTTAGTTGAGAATTTTTAGTTAAGTTGAATTTTTTTCTTGTTAATTATAGTTGAACTTACTTAATTTTTAGTTTTGGTTTTTGTGTTGCTGTTTTGAACAGAAAAATTGAGTATATCTGCTAGCAAAGGTGATCCAATAGACCAGCCTCCTCTGAAAATGATGATGCTGAGGGATAACATCCTCAGTTTCAATAAATTGGAGGGTGAGTCAGTTTATGAGTTGTGGCAAAGGCTTAAAGCTCTCTTGCAGCAGTGCCCGACTCATGGAATTCCAGATAAGATGCTTCTGGAATGTCTCTACCAAGAGTCGAAAGAGGGGTTGCCTTATGAAAGTGAGGCAAACCCCACTAATGGAAATTAAGTGGGGACTTGCGTCGTGTCACAACGTTAACTAAGGCACTGTTTGGGAGGCAACCCAAGACCCCTTATTGCTTTATTTTTTCTTTAATAAAATAATGGTGTGTTGATTGTGAAGATGGAAGTGTGGAAAGTGATTGAAAAGTGCAGATTGGTGAGCAAAGGGTCCAGTCGGCGCGTCACCGAAGAGGTGGGCGACCCCGACCCAGACCGTTGTTAGACTCAAGACAATTTTACATTGGAATCTATAAGAGTCAGCGAGCACAGGAAATTATTGGCGAATCGCCGACCAGGTTAGCGATCCCGATATAATCTGCCGTTTGGACCCCCACATCAACAGAGGATCCTGTAAAACTCGGCGAGGTAAGTGACCACTTGGTGTTCCACCGAGTGAGTAGGCGAGCTTGACTAATGTCGTCGAGTGGGCAAAAACTGGACGGTTTTTGCAAGCCAAAGGTTTAAAAGTTTCAACTTCATTCACTTTCCCTCACTGTTTATCTGTCCAAACTCACACCTACACTCTAGTTTCTATATTTTTACATTTCTAGAGTATTTTTAGTGTCGAATTGTGCTAAGAGTTGGATTACAGTGCTTCCTAGCATCTCAATATCCATTTAATCAGCACAAAAGGTTACTGTCCCGAACCCCATATTTATCTTGTCAAAATTGTATTCATTGCAAATATTGTAATCTTGTCGAAAAATGCTGAACCTCCCTGATTGGGCTTAATTGTTTATGTGTCGATTTTTCTTCGATAGCCCTGCCTTTATTGCCTACACTGTGAAATCCTGTTCTCCAATGCATCGAGTGGAGTTAATGTGTGATGAGTGGTATTCATATGTTATGGGTCCTGGTCGAATTTGTGCTTTTTGTGCTTCAATTGCGTTTTCGGGCGTTGTGGGGCTAATTTTGAGAAGTTAGATCAAAAGTAGGCACGTTGGGTCATTCGACGAGCTGTGACGAGCTCGCTGAACTATTCCGCAATTCACCTAGTTACCCTATCTTGCCCTTATTATCATGCTTTATTTGTTGTGGCGTCTGTAAGTTTTGTCAAGAAGTATGAGGTTGCCAAGAGCACTCGGCGACTGGCCGAAAGTCTTCTTATTCGCCATTTGTCTGCACCCCTAACTCATTTTGCACTGTGACCTACGGTGGATTGTTTGTCGCTCGTCGAATGTATTCGGTGGCACGCTGAATGGACTATCTAAATTTTCTGCAGCTGAATGTCTTTGTTTTAGTTGTCAAATATGTTCTAACATTATCTCAAGACTTTGCAGACATGGCCAGACCAAAAGTTGCAGAAAGAAACATGTCACCCAGACACATAAGAGCACAAAAGTTTAGGAGAACTGCAAGGAGCGAGAACAAGACAGCAAGTTTGAGGAAGAGGATGCCCATCGACCCTAATGTCCCTTCGTGGGCTCGAGGGTTCAACAATGTGATACACGCCTTTGTGGAAGCTCATGAGTTGGACAATATGATCGAGGCTAATATCGCTGCAGAAGCTGAATAGAGCGAAAATAAAAAGAGAACCAGAAGCAGAATGACAACACTCCGGGCACTATTGCCCAAACTAATGGAGCGACAGCTTAGCCAGGATCCCTTCTTTACCTCCCTCTCTGTCTTTCTTTAATTGTCATTTTGGATATTTCGTCATGTGCATCTGAGGACAAATGTTTTTTAATTGTGGTGGGGTGAGGCCCACCTTTGTGTGCTAATCGTGTTCGTGTTTTATTGATATATTTTGGGCTGTTCTGTTTAAAATTGTGTTAATACTGCTTTTCTGTGGATGCTTGAGCTTATGGCTCCTTTTATTTTAAATTGCAAAACGCTTTGGAACCCTTCCAAAAAAAAATTGAATTTTTCGCACATTTTTGCCACCCTTTATCTGCTCTTGAATGTGGCTATTATTTTGGAAAAATTTGAGTCTCGGTTCCAATCAATACCTATGACCTGAATAGTGCTCTCAATCGAATGAACATGAATGCGCGGCTACGATGAGGCCAAATGAAGTTGCATAGACAATATGTGAACTCTTTGCATCTCGTTATGAGTAGCCTTATATCAAGTTCATTCTCTTGTGATAATCATTGCACACTAGCGAAAGTGTGGAGTCTTGTTTAACTTATAGTGCCAATGCCTAGTGTGATTAGCTTACCTGTGAACTATGCCTAATAGATCCTAGAATTTGCCCCGTTGGTCCGGTCAACTAAGTGATGTTATCTCTTGATATGATCTTAGGCAACTTCTACGAGTGTGAGCCAATTTAACATATACCTCTTTTGTGACTTACCCTGTGAGTGTGTGAACCGCTTTTGAACACCCTTTGAGCCTTTCCCTTTTCTTTGGAAGAAACTTGATGAAAACTAGACCTTTCTTAATCCATCACCCATAATCCTCATGAAGTTGTGGTTAGTTGAATAGCCAACTTAGGCCAAAAGCCTAAGTTGGGGTGTGTTGAAAAGATAGGGGCAAGTCAAGAAGTGCAAGGAAAATCTCCTCTTACCCATGATTTTGAGAAAAATGGAACCCCTCCAGATAAAAGAAAAAGAATGAAAAAGAAAGTTGTGGAATAAAGGTGCAAAAGAAATGGGATTCCTATACAATCCATGGAAAGTGAATAATAGGATGACTTATGAGCACTAAAGAAAATGATAAAG
>NW_006238948.1:1001299-1001424 GCF_000226075.1 Solanum tuberosum | reverse complement strand
GTTGAGAGCACCACATTTCATGAGGATGAAAGTCACTGAGCCTAAATGACCACACATTTGAACTCAACCCCATTAATAGCCTTGAAAAGACCTTTTTAATCTTGAGTGAGCTGAAACAAATGTTG
>NW_006238948.1:985019-1000780 GCF_000226075.1 Solanum tuberosum | reverse complement strand
TCTCAATATCTGATGAAAACCCTTAAGTTTCAGGTATTTGAAGTTTTAAGGAAAGCATGGACACTACATCGCAAAAAGGTACGAAAAGGCTGAAAAGAATGAAGAAATGAAGGCCTGAGGATCTCCGAGTCCACTTTGTGAGCCGCCAAAGGGTCTAACTTCGCCTTTTGTTCCAGTGTGTTGAGCCCTGAAGAAAAGGATCAAGTCAGCGGAAATAGAGAGCAGTCGGCGCATCGCTGAGTAGTTCCGTGAAGCAGTACCATGCCGCCCAATAAACCAGAACACGACGATGCTGAAGGCTGGTGCAAGACGGCGACGAACTACACCCAAGGGCGAGTCGCCGAGTTGATCGGCGATTTCGACTAACGACGCGGAATGATCCGCTACAGCACAAATCTGTGATAACTATAAATACTAGTTAGAGTTTTAGTTTTAGAGGGAACATTATTGTAATTTTGAGACTTAGAATATTAGCTTTTGCATTTTCTCTCAAGTTTGGAGAGGGTTTTGAGAAGACTTAAAGAAAAAAAGAGTTCATCTTCCTCAAATTGGAAGTGGGTTTTCTCTATTCTTCTTCCTTTGCTTATATCAAGGTTTAATTTTCTATACCCATTTGGTTTTAACATCATTTTAGGTATAATTTCTTATTTCTTGATGTGTGGCTAAAAAACCTCATTCTTGGGGTGTGATTTAGCAAATATGTGTCGATATTATTGTTGGGTCTTGCTTGCTGATAGGTTAGATGTATTTTAATGGTGATTTCACCTAGTGATTGTGGTTTAACTTAATGGGGTTTGTAGTTGCAAATACAAACCACCCATGTGTTTTGGACTTGCGAGAGAGAGAGAGGTCGCGAAACCAAGACCGCTAGACTGATGGCCTAAGGAGTGGGTCGACATGAGGTTCAGCCCGAGAGGGTGAACCCTAGTCCCATATCCTAACACTCAGCTCGAGAGAGTGAGTGGGGTACGGCGTAGGCTGGCATTCATGCAGCAACTGGGTGTCCGAGAGGAACCCATTTGAAATGGGGTAAGTTGCTCGAGAGAGAACTTATTTCCATCTAAAGCTTAGCCTAGTCACTATTATCCTGCAAATTTCCTATCGAAAGCATATACCCAATGATTTATATTAATATGTATTGCGGTCACACCCTAAGAACTTCTCCCCATACTTGAATTCTCTTTTTATTTTTGTTGTTTTAGCTATACCTGTGACAAACTCCCATTGATATTTGACACTTTGGTGTCACCCACTTGAATTTACTTTGTTTTTATTCGATAATTTCTCAAACTACAGCTAACTAGAACAAAATTCTAGCCTAACTTCTATCTTCACTACCACTCCCTTGGGACACGATCCCAACCCTTGGTTGGGTTACTATATTAACAACGATCGTAGACACTTGAACCGTAGGTTAGTGTCGTTGGTCACGATAAGCATCAGTGCTCAATAATACTCCCAAAATATAATACTAGCTCTTATGTTTAAAAACTTAATTTCTTTATGTGGTTTGATATAATTGCTCAAAACTTAGCTCAAAGGCTCTCTTGAAAATCAAAGTTTCCTCTCTTGCTTAATTATGAAAGCATTTACTCTTTACTGAAAACTAGCTCAAAGGCTCGTTTGGAAATCTCAGTTTCCTTTCTTGTTTAAATGTGAAAACATTTTACTCTTTGGGAATACATAGTCCTGATAAACTCTTTTGAAGAAATGAACTTTTAATCTTTACTCTTTACTCAACTCAAAACTCAGGTCTTAAAACAAAGTTAAAACATTTGTAAAAGACTTTTGGAAGACTCTATGAATTTCTCTTGACTTGACTCTTAACTTCTCTTGA
The DNA here is from genome assembly GCF_000226075.1 of Solanum tuberosum. Lineage (NCBI taxonomy): Eukaryota > Viridiplantae > Streptophyta > Magnoliopsida > Solanales > Solanaceae > Solanum > Solanum tuberosum. The sequence goes on along the minus strand of NW_006238948.1, from coordinate 998,943 downwards.
CTTGACGCTTAACTCTACTTCAATTGAATTATGGATTCAAGGATGGTGATTTGTAATAAAAAGGATCTCATGATGTTTAGGAGTAGTTTTAGATAGATAAATATGAAAAACGATCAAGAAATCATTGTCTGTAAGCAAGTCCGCGATGCGGATATGCATTTAATTATTTGGTTGCGAATTAAATTTAGAGGCGGATCGGTCCATTACCACTCCGCGACGTGGAGAAAATTTTGTCAATCATGAGGAATAGGTCCGCGACGCGGACCTGCTACCCAGATTTGCCGAACTTGTTCCTTCTTCATTTTCTAACCCCAATTCGCTTAAACTCGGTTCTTTTTCTCAAATTCTCTTTAGATTCAGATACCAGTATGTATACACAAGAATCTAACTCAAACAACTCAAGGAAATAACATTATATCCTCAAGGAACTCCTCAATCTCAACCTAACTCAAGAACGAAGGCCAATTTCAAGAATACCATTCAAGATTCATCAACTTTCAACTTTCTAGAACTAATTTCGCTGAAATAAACATGGTTGGCACGTGGGTGAACGAACCCAATGCTAAGAAAGTCTCACATACCTCGTAGGGATCACCCCTTGATGAAATCCACGATCTTACCTTCAAGAACTTAACGATTTCTTGTCTCTTCTCCTCTTTTCTCCTCTTATTTTCTCATCTCTTAAAACCCTAACACTAATTTCAAAAGCGTAAACTGAATCCAATCAGTTTAGACCCCAACTTAATTACAAAAAATGAAATTAATTAATTGGGTAGTGAAAAGACCACAATACCGTTCAAAAATCTGGTTTTCACTTTTCTTATCTCAACAGCCCAACTTCAAATGGGAATATCTCACTTATACAAACTCGAAACTGAGGAAACTCGGTGGAGTTGGAAAGAAAATCCAAAGATCTTTCATGCAGTATCTTTTAGCACACCTAACTCATCCTCAGATAGGAGTTGTGGTTGTTTGAATTTGACCCAAAACTCATTCTTAACTTAACTTTGTTAAATTTCCATATTTTCATTATTTCCACAAATCACTCTTTCTAATCCTATATCCTTCTAGTTGCGGGATGTTACAATTCTTTTCTTAACGGATGCTCTTGAATTGATGGAATACTTGCGGCTAAACACTTAGAACGAAGACTTCTTTGTATGCGGAAGACTTGCAGATCACCACTGAAGAGTAAAGATTATCTATGTATGTCTTTGTGTCTTCTTCTTTTTTCTTCCTTTTTCCTTTGATCTTATGAGGACCCCTTTTATGTAGTTGTGAGCTAGGGTTTTGTGGGTATTTCGGTCTTCTAGTAATTTTAGAGGGCCTTGGCCTTGAAGAGTATGAGTTGGGCTCATTTTGTCAACTTAATGGACTGACCCAAATGTAATTTGGACTTTATTTAAGTTATTTATTTTGACTTAAATATTAAACTAACTTTATTAACCAGTAATTTGACTTGGTCAATATATAAGGAATTTATGGATTAATCAAAAATTCAATATGAATAACAAAATTTACCTATCTACAAATCCCTCCTGCTTCGAGGCTTGGTTCGGTGCTCAACTTGTCGAACCTTTAAAGACAAGGCTTGAAGTATTCGTGAAGTATATACATTTTTTTAGAGTTTTTCAAAACTTTTCATATTTGATTCCAATGAAAAATTTCCATAACTTGATTCCTAAAGAAACTTACCATAATTTGGTTCCTAGGAAAATTTACCATAACTTTGTTTCAAATATGGTTTTTTCATAATTTGTAAGAATACAATTTATGTACTTTTGGTTTCTATAAATGTCCATACTCTTACAATGATTGATTGTCAGCTTGAGGCATATAAAACTCAATTTCGTCACTTTTTTTTCAACACAGCACATTGTGGTCGAAAATTCATAACTTTTGTAGAAATATCGAATTCATGATTCGTTTGATTTTCCAAAAACTAGACTCACAAAGTTACAACATATCTGAAATTCAGAATCAAAACCATTCTCAATTGATGGAATTATTTTTTGAAGTTTGCTATCAAATATGTCTTCTTCTTTTTTTACAGCTCTATGCAGTCTCACCAAAACTTCTCTATCTTGGGGTAGGAGAGTATGAATGACGGGAGACTTGATTCTATAGAAACTAGACATCAAAGTCTACAACATATCCAAAAATCTTCATGGATTGACGAGAATTAATTTTTGAATTTGGTCTTCAATTTTGTCATTATTGTTTTGCAAATTTGTGGAGTGTATCTTGGTGTAGGAGAGCTTGAATGGAGAGAGACTTGATTCAATAGAAAATAGACTATTAAACCTAAAACATATCCAAAAAACAAATTCAAAGTTCTTATGGATTGACCAAAATTGATTTTGTTAAAGTTAGCGATCAAATTGACTTTGGACAACATTCATGAGTTCACTTCTTTGCTTCTTCGCCGAAGAGCCGCATATTGATTTTCGTATTGATTAAGAATTTTGTCATCATCTACATGAAGAGAGAACACAAAACTCTTAAGCCAATAGGACCATATTCATCATGAAGAGTGCGAGAGCATATGCCACAATTTTCACCATGCCGATTTGAAGCTTCGTGCTATTGGCACTGTGAGACACATCAACTCATTATTTTTGCAGGTTTACGATGGACCACAAACAGTCTCAATATCATACGAGAAAAAATGTGAGGTGTAATCCATAATTGGCAAGGAATCACTTGGTGCAAATATTTTTAGCGATTGTGGCTTTAGTGGAGATGAACCACACTTTGTGCATCTTCTTTTGAAACTGCGGCTTTGGCGATGAACTACACTTGGTGCATTTTATTTTGCAGTTGTGGCTTAAATAACAAAGCACACTTAGTGCATCTTATTCTACAATCACATCTTTGATAACGAACCACACATGAGTCATCTTCTTTTGCAGTTGCGACTTTGATGACGAACCACACATGATGCATCTTCTTTTGTAGTTCTGACTTTGATGACGAACCACACTTAGTGTATCTTCTTTTATAACTGTGGCTTTAGAGAAGAACCACACTAAGTGCATTTTCTTCTACAATCGCGGCTTTGATGATGAACCACACATGAAGCATCTTCTTTTTTCAGTTGCGACTTTGACAACCAACCACATTTAGTGCATCTTCTTTTGCATATGTGGCTTTGATGATGAACCACTTTTAGTGCATCTTCTTTTGCAGATATGACTTTGATTACAAACCACACATGATGCATCTTTTTTTTTGTAGTTGCGACTTTGATGACGGACCACGCTTGGTGCATCTTCTTTTGCAATTGTAGCTTTAACAATGAACCACAGTTAATGCATTTTCTTCTACAATCGTGGCTTTGATGACAAACCACACATAAATCATCTTCTTCTGCAGTTGCGACTTTGACAACGAACCACATTTAGTGCATCTTCTTTTGCATATGCCACTTTGATGACGAACCACACATGATGCATCTTTTTTTGTAGTTGAAGTTTGCCAACGAATCACACTTTGTGCCTCTTCCTCTATAGTTTTGGCTTTGGCGAGAAAGAGATTTTTTCGCAGTTTGTCCTAGTTCTGGAGAAGAACTACTTGTCACATTATCAACTCTTAAATCAAACTTCAAAATATGCCCCCATGTCAAAGATAGAGGCTCACTTGTGGCTGCATCGATCCATAAAAATATTTGAAGGGATGATGTTTGACGAAGAGGTGATGCAAAGTTGGTAAAGACATCCGAGACGAGTTGACAAATCACTTCTTGACGTTTGATTTTTTCTACTCAAATTTTTTGTATTGCATGATATGTCCAATTTTTTCATCTCTTCCTTATGATTGTTGATGTGTAAAAACTCTTGCAATTTTGAAGTAATAAAATATATTTACTTTACACTTCAATGCAAAACATGTGACTTTTTTTTTATAATTTATCTAGGCCACATATTTCAAGATTTTCAACCTATTAATTTTTTTTTGACCATATAGATTTAAAATCATGAGGGCCAAAAGTAACAACTTGAAGATTTAACTCATTTTCATGGAGATTTTGTAACTTGAAGATTTGGCTTGCATTTGAGAAGCATCGTGATATGAAGACTCAGCTCGAATTTGAAGAGTTTCGAAACTTGAGACTTAGCTCAAATTTGATGAACTTCATGACATGCATTTTAGACTCATGCGTCGAGAAACATTTTTCCTTAAAGATTTTGTTCGAATTTGATGAGCTTTGAAACTTGAAGATTCAATAGAATTTGATGAACTTTATGACATGCATTTTAGGCTCATGCGTCGAGGAGCATTTTGACTTGAAGATTTTTCTTGAATTTGATGAGCTTTGAAACTTGAAGATTCTGCTAGAATTTGAGAAACTTCATGACTTAAAAACTTAACTTAAATTTGGTGAGTTTCATGACATGCATTTTTGACTCGTGCGTCAAGGACCATTTTGAGTTGAAGATTTTGCTCAATTTGAGAAACTTCGTGACTTGATGAGTTAGCTTGAATTTGATGAGCTTCACGACATGAAGATTTAGCTCAAATTTGATGAGCTTTATGACATGAAGATTTAACTCGTATTTGATGAGATAAGAGTATTTTGATTTGAAGACTTAGCTCAGATTTCAGAAGTTTCGGAGCTTGGGAGCTAGAAAATTTAGTTTGAATTTGATGAGTTTCATGACATGTATTTTAAGCTCGCGTGTCAATAAGCATTATGACTAGCAGTTTAGTCTCGTACGTCAAGGAACATTTTGATTTGAAGACTTAGTTCAATGAGGAGCTTAAAACTAGAAAACTTAGCTCGAATTTGATGAGCTTCATGACATGCATTTTAAGCTCGTGCGTCGATAAACATTATGGCTTGCAGTTTAGGCTCGTACATCAAGGAGCATGCCAACTTACATAAACTCTTCAATTTCGATTTCAGATGAAAACTTATCCTCATCATCAATGTCAATTATATTTTATTTGTAAGGCTCGAAGTTAGACAACTCTTGATCTCCATTAGATGTCATACTCAAGACAAATATCAAAGATGTTTTATGAAAAATATTTTTCATTCACCAACCAAACATTAAAAAATATTTTCCAGAAAAAAATTTCTACTCACCAACCAAATATGAGAAAATAAGTTAGAAATCCACTTCTTTTTCAAATTTTCTAGGAAAATATTTTCCAGGGAAAACATATTCCTTCATACCAAACACACCCTAAATGTTATATTTTAATTTGGAAGCACTGCCACCATGTACCATATAGATCTTGATAAGAAATGTTCATACCTGAACAAAGGAGTTGACGAACTTGACAATAAATACCCTTTCAATTAAACATATATCAAATATATTAAAATGTGCTTTAGTTTCGTGTCTGATGTTCTGTGAAAAATTGAAATAAAAATGTTGTTAAGTTCATTTCTATAACAAACTAAAAAAGGTAGGACAAAGAAATCAAAATATATGAAATATTGTTTTTTCTCCAAGGTAAAGTAGTAAAAAATAAAAAGTTGCCTTGATAAAGTTCAATAGAATATATTGTAAAATTAAAAGTGTAGCTTCATAGCTAAAAAATTAAAATATTATGATATTATAAAAAAGGTGTCCTAATTAAATTGATTTAATCTTAATAAGTTATTAATATTTAAAAAATATTGACAAGTAAATAGTAAATGTTAGTTAATTTTCTTTTAAAACATGATTATTTTTTATAATAACTATGCATCGTGCGTGTAACGACCTGATTTTCGTCGTTAGGGAAAAGCCAATGGAGAAAAAATTGGGGTCAGAATAACTTGGAATTTCCTAACCTAGTCCAGATTTGGACAAAATCAGAATCAGTAAAGTTTAGGGAAATCTGGTAACAACCGGGTTGAGTCATAAAGTTGATTACTATTGATTGTTAAGTACCTAAGAAAGATTTTATCTAAAAAGTTTTGGTTTATAATAAGGTAAATGGTCGGAGTGTTATGATGGTTGTTAGTATTGTGGGTATGATTCACTAAATATGCTCTCGTGTGTTTTCACTTTTGTGGGTGGATCCCTAGTAGTGGATCAGGGGTACCAAATCATGCGATGTTCTCTTGGTTGAGTGGGAAGATTTGGTTATTTCGAATTACATAATTGGTGTTGTCTTGGAGTTGTTAAAGTATTTTAGTGGCTTTACATGTAACAATTATATGCGGTTGAATGTGGAGATCATTGGGTCCAATTCTACTATTCTTAAGGGTAAACTACAATCATAATTGTTAGCATTCAATAGTGTGGCTAGAGGGTTTGTATGCTTTGACATATCCCTCAATAAGTACCTGATGTGTAAAGATCAAATTTTTATAACTTAAGCTTATGAAATTTTATATTGTGAGATAAAGAAGTTGATAAGGACTATGGTAGTTTGGGTATTATAAGTGTGTGTTGGTTGGTTCAGGTTCACTTCTAATTATAGCAAGTATTGATTTAGAATTTTATCATGGTTGTGAGAAAGGATTCGTTCTGATGTTGTGTCAAAGTCCTTGATAACATGTTGCAGACATGTGAACGATCAACTTCGGTGGTTATAGGGAATAGCTTTGTTGTTAGTTAACTGCACATACAACAATAATTATCACACGAGTATTGAGATGATTTCATTGAGGCATTGTAAGGGAGGATGTGTAGGTATTCAATTAGTTGGTTTGAGGTTGGAGATAAGAAACCCTTAAGGGGTAATGAGATTCGGTAAGAAGGGCATGCGAGACAGGTATCCCAGTAATTCGACGATTTAGATACTACTCTACCCTTACTTTAGCTAGTCTTTCCTAGTTGATCACTCGGGGAAGAGTGATGGGTAAATTGATATCTCTTGTAACGACCTAATTTTCGTCGTTAGGAAAAAGCCAATGGAGAAAGAACTGGGTCAGAATAACTTGGAATTTCCTAACCTAGTCCAGATTTGGACAAAATAAAAGTCAGTAAGGTCTAGGGAAATCGGGTAACAGTTGGTAATTTAATTATGATTTTGATTACATAAATAGATAGCTAAGACATTAAGGAACCTATACGACTTTACATAATTGAATTCGGGCGAGTAGAATTCCCGAAAATGATCTTAGCGTGAACGGGTGGTTTTTGAATGTCAAAGGTTGAAGGTGTGTTGTGAAATGGGGGTTTGGAATTCAAATTCCAGCATTCTGTCTCTATGCATGCCAACGTAGCGAGATGGTAGCCGCTGTAGCTAGGTAGGTACCGCCGTAGCGGGACAGACGCGACTTAAGTCAGAAATAAAACCCCAAAAACATTTTCTTCTGCACATTTCGACGTTGAGAGCTAAGGAACAACCCCAAGGGTTTTCTTGAACGTTTTAAAGCATTATTGAGGCTAAAGGTAAGGTTTTCACTCCCCGAATCCATTTTTCGATCTGTAGAACTTAGTTTCTTGGGTGATTATTGTTGCGGAAGGGTTTTGGAACTGTTTGGATGGTGGGAAAAGGCCCTAATCTGGGTATAGGGATCAAGGGTTTGACCTAGGGTTGATATTATTGATTATGATTCGGGTAATTGGGTCTTGATTGTTGATCCTTTCGTATAAATTGTTGTTTGTAGACCTAGAACAAGCGGAAAGAATCCGGAAAGGGAAGATTCAAGTGCCTTAGGGGATTCAAGCTTGGATTCGAGGTAGGTGATGGTTGTGATTTCATGTTGGTGTGACATATGTTTGTAGTTGCTCATTATAATGTATGTATGTGAATGTTGCATTATTGATCACCCTAATCGTAAATGATGATAATTGAATAATTGTATGTCATGAATCACCTCGTGTTGTATGATTGTGAGAATATACATTGTGGTTGTGATTGTGGTTTGTTGATTGGACCTGTTGCCACATTCCGGCATAAACATTGGATCGGTTGCAACATTCTGGCATAAACATTGGATCGGTTGCCACGTTTCGGCATAAACATGGGATCGGTTGCCACGTTCCGGCATAAACATTGGATCGATCGCCACGTTCCGGCATAAACATTGGATCGGGTACCACATACCGGGACGCTAACAGCTTGGGTATGGGTTCCATGAGAGGACCATTGAATTGGGTTCCGTGAGAGGGCCATTGAATTGTGTTGTGTATCTACTTGTAATGATTACGTTCATATCTAATGATTATTGATATTGAAAGAATGTATGTTGCTCTAAATTGATAACCAATGTGTATTATTGAGAATGTGGGATGCTACATTGATCATGAAAAGATGACTAATATTGTATATGTTCGGTATATGCATGTTTTATAATGTTGTGGTTACTTGCATGTGTTTCACTAATTGGGATTGCCGCATGATCCTACCAGCACACTATGTACTGATACTGCACTTGCTTGTTCTTTGTTGAGTACAGGGCATCTTCAGGTGGCTATTGATAAAACTCAGCTAAATGACTATTGAGCGTGACCGGATTCAAGGCTGAGCCAGTTCTTTCAGGCTGCCATAGATCTTTCTTGTTTAATTCCACTCTTTTCGGACTCAGACTATTGTTAAGGTGTTGTTTAGTTTCGGGGTTGTACCCCTTGTTCTTAGACTTGTTGTTAGTATAGTTTTGGTATAATGACTTCCAGGTTCTAGGGGTTGTTCTTCCGCATTAGTTTTGCTAGTTGTTTGTTAAAACTTTGGAGTTTATGGACACTCCATTTTTATAGTCATTTAAACATGCTTCGGTATCTTTAAATGACTTAGTTTTCATAAAAAATTGTTTGTTTGGGTTGTAATAATGGTTCTCCCACCGGAGGGTTTGTGTGGGTGCCAATCACGACGGTCTGGGTCGTGACAAAGTTGGTATCAGAGCCCTAGGTTCGTTGATCTTACTGTACCAAAACGAGTCTAGTAGAGTCTTGCAAAACGGTACGAAGACGTCCGTACTTTACTTCGAGAGGCTATAGGACTTTAGGAAAAACTCACTTCTTTCTACTCCTTCGTTCTATGACTTGAATCCAATTGGTAAATGGGTGATACAAATTGGTATCTTTTCTCATTCACTCTATTGTCCAAACTAGAGCAACAAAGGTGGTAACACCATCACTAGCAAGAGAGGATATGTATAGACTACCGACAGATGAATAGGGTCACCATTCAGAACAAGTATCCATTGCCTCGGATAGATGACCTTTTTGACCAATTGCAAGGTGCATCGGTTTTCTCTAAGATGATTTAAGGTCTGGTTGCCATCAGTTAAAGGTTGAGGCGGTTAAGAATTGGGTTCGACCAAGTTCTATGATTAAAATTACCAGTTTTGTGGGGCACGCTAGCTACTATTGTCGCTTGTGGTATGAGTTGATTCCAATTAGTATCACACGAAGTGAACTAGACGTCGTAGTCCCGGCTGAAGGGACACTAGCAAGGTAATTGGAACTGAAATGGTTCCAATTGGTATCTATCCTTAGGGGACGTATACGGCATAGATGTTCAGTAATGGTCGTCTATGGAACGAACTAATTAAAGAATTTGGACTTGTCTGCATGTTGTAACTGCCTGAGTGTCGTGAAACTTGTTGTGAAAAGAAAGTCATCACGAGATTATGTGCAAGGGTCTAGATAAATTACGATGTGGTTCGAAAGCGAGAAATCTAGACGTGTATTGCGACCAACTGATAACCGTGTGAGAGTCTTGGTGTATCCTGGGGATATATGTGTGGTAGTGTTGAAACGATGTAAAAGGATTCTAAATTGTGTACTTCGTTGGGTTGACCGAGGGGGATATACAATGGTTGTCCTAGCTAAAGGGATTTTCTTAGATGTCTAGTTATAGCCGGGAAATCTAGAGGTAATATAGAAAAGAGAGGAACCCCATAAATTATTGGCAGGGATTTTGTTTCCGTCAAGGCCGCTGGGGCGGGATTTTCCCCGCCACGGCGAGACCGCCTGTGTGGGATTTCTCCCGCCAAAGCGGGATAGGGAGAAACAGAACCTTAGCCATGTCCCCCCTCCCCATTTTCCCCTAGCCACAATTATGGACTCCAAATCGTACCCGAACAAACCACTGCGACCTAATTCAGTGTTCAGCAATCGGATATAAGTTATAAAGTATGTTAAAATTGTGGAGAACATGGGCATATGAGGAGGAAATCAGCAAGGCCGTGGAGGCCGGGGAAATGGTAATACGGGTAGAGGAGCAGTGCAACCAGGCAAAGAGGTTTCCCGTCAAGATGACAGGGCCCAGTTTTATATTTTTTCAGGCAAGACCGAGTTTGAGGGTGTGATGCAGTGGTCACAAGTGCTACTCTTGTCTGTGCCAGGATGGCTATTGTTTTGTTTTATCCGAGTTCTACTTATTCGTATGTGTTAGTTCAATTGCCTTGGGATTTGATTTGGATTGTGATATACTTGATGCCCCCATCCATGTTTCTACCCCAGTTGAAGAGTCAGTCATAGTCACCCAGGTGTATCGTGTTGTCCTGTTATAGTTATGGATTTTCAAATTTGGGTTGATTTGGTTCTGTTGGAAATGACTGACTTGATATAATCTTAGGCATGACTTGGTTGTCCCCCTATTATACTGGGCTTAATTGTAATACTAAGTCGGTAACTCTAGAGATCCCAGGTAGGGAAAGATTAGAGTGGGAAGGGGTGTACAAGCCTAAGCTAGCTAAGATCATATCCTCCATTCAGGCTAGGAAACTAGTAGGCCAAGGTTGTTTGGCTTATCTGGCTCATTTTTGGGATGTTGAGGTTGAGTCTCCCTCTATTGAGTCTGTTCCTGTGGTGTCTAAGTTTAAGGAAGTGTTTCCTACGGACTTGCCTGGTATGCCTCCGGATAGAGATATAGATTTCTGCATTGACTTGGAAACTGACACTCGCCCCATTTCCATCCCTCTGTATCGTATGGCCCCAGCAAAACTAAGAGAGCTTAAGGCTCAAAACCAAGAGCTTCATGATAAAGGTTTCATCCGTCCTAGTGCTTCACGTGGGGTGCTCCTGTCTTGTTTGTTAAGAAGAAAGAGGGTTGGAAACTAGCACTTTTCCCATTTCCATCCCTCTGTATCGTATGGCTCTAACAGACTTAAGAGAGCTTATGACTCAAAACCAAGAGCTTCATGATAAAGGTTTCATCCGTCCTAGTGCTTCCCCGTGGGGTGCTCCTGTCTTATTTGTTAAGAAGAATGAGGGTGGTATGAGGACTGGTGAATCTCTCTTAAGCCATAAAGGAGTGGATTGATACCGGAATGACAAGCTTATGGATAAAGAAAGTCCTATTGAGTATACTTGGATGAAGGAAATTGAAGTATTTAGTAAGAAGGTGCGTATAAAATTGGGTTAGACCTTTGAATTTGATGAGTTTACCGGAGTTTGAGGCATCGTGTTGATGAAAAAGGTTGACTTCGTAGTGATGGTCAAGGCTGACGGAGCGTAATGGTAATAAGAGTTCGTGATGAATTGTGACGGGATGCAACTATATAATAAAATTGTGGGCAAGTGAATTTTTGTGTGGTAATTACGACTTGCGAGTATCCAAGGTTGTGGTTTTCCGATATTTGGTGAGTAAAGTGGTTGTATGGAAAGTTTTAAGAGATGGTGGGACACCACTCGAACCGAATTTAAAAGATGCTAGAGTAATAATGAAGGAAAATATAGTGGAATGCCAACCTTTAGAGAGAGGCTAGAGCAAGAATGTTTTATTTGATTGCAAAGGCTAAAGGATATCTTCAGAGGGGTTTATAATTGGGTTCAGAAACGCGTGATTTCATTTGTTTTGTTATGGCTATGGTAATAGTGTCACAAGTCCTTCAGATTGGTTAAAAACAATTGGAAAGGACTTGAGGAAGGAGTGGACAGACATTAGCTCGAGTGTGATGATAAGTGCTTTGTCTCTGTTTTGACTTTAGTAATGAGTACGATTGAATTGTTAGCGAAAGGTATTGTAAGATAGATGGAGAGGCGATCAATGATAAGCGAAAATCCATGAATTCATAAAAATCTTCAACGTATAAGCTAATGTTGATAGAGAAGGAGATTGTGTTATACGGTTAAATGTACAATTCAGATTTTTCATTGTAAATCTACATTCGTGGTGATATATTTTGTCAAGGTATGAATTGGAAAGGTGAGAAATGATCAATTGTATCAGGGATTGAGCCTTTGAAAGGACTTACACCTAGGTTAAGTCGTCAATTTGATTACTATTGATTGTTAAGTACCTAAGAAAGATATCATCTAAAAAGTTTTGGTTTATATAATAAAGTAAATGGTCAGAGTGTTATGATGGTTGTTAGTATTGTGGGTATGATTTACTAGCTATGCTCTCGTGTGTTTTCACTTTTGTGGGTGGATCCCTAGTGGTGGATCAGAGGTACTAAATCCTGCGATGTTCTCTTGGTTGAGAGGGAAGATTGGGAAGATTTGGTTATTTCTAATGACATAATTGGTGTTGTCTTGGAGTTGTTAAAGTATTTTAGTGGTTCTACATGTAACGATTATGTGTGGTTGAATGTGGAGATCATTGGGTCTAATTCTACTGTTATTAAGGGCAATCTACAATCATAATTGCTAAATCTAGCATTCGATAGGGTGGCTAGAGGGTATGTATGCTTTGACATATCCTTCAATAAGTACCTGATGTGTAAAGATCAATTTTTTATAACTTAAGCTTATGAAAATTTATATAGTGAGATGAAGATGTTGATAAGGACTATGGTTGTTTGGGTATTATGAGTGTGTGTTGGTTGGTTCAGGTTCACTTCTAATTGTAGCGAGTATCGATTTAGAAATTTATCATGGTTATGTGAGAAAGGATTTTTTCTGATGTTGTCTCAAAGTCCTTGATAACATGTTGCAGACATGTGAACGATCAACTTTGGTGGTTATAGGGAATAACTTTGTTGTTAGTTAAGTGCACATACAACAATAATTATCACTCGAGTATTGAGATGATTTCATTGAGGCATTGTAAGGGAGGATGTGTAGGTATTCAATTGGTTGGTTTGAGGTTGGAGCTATGAAACCCTTAGGGGGTAATGAGATTCGGTAAGAAAGGCATACGAGACAAGTATCCCCAGTAATTCAACGATTCAGATACTACTCTACCCTTACTTTAGCCAGTTTTTCCTAGTTGATCACTCGGGGACGAGTGATGGGTAAATTGGTATCCATTGTAACGACCTGATTTTCGTCGTTAGGGAAAAGCCAATGGAGAAAGAATTGGGGTCAGAATAACTTGGAATTTCCTAACCTAGTTCAGATTTGGACGAAATCGGAGTCAGTAAAGTCTAGGTAAATCTGGTAACAACTGTATGATTTAATTATGATTTTGATAACATGAATAGATAGCTAAGACTTTAAGGAACCCGTACGACTTTACAGAATTGAATTCGGGCGAGTAGAACTCCCGAAAATGATCTTAGCGTGAACAGGTGGCTTTTGAATGTCAAGGGTTGAAGGTGTGTTGTGAAATGGGGGTTGGAATTCAAATTCCAACATTCTGTCTCTGTGCATGCCACCGTTGTGGGATGACTGCTGCTGTAGCGGGATGGGTCCCGCCGTAGTTGGACAGATGAGACTTAAGTCAGAAATAAAACCCCAAAAACATTTTATTCTGCACTTTTCGACTTTGAGAGCTAAGGAACGACCCCAGGGGTTTTCTTGATAGTTTTCCACCATTCTTGAGGCTAAAGGTAAGGTTTTCACTCCCCTAATCCGTTTTTTGATCCGTAGAACTTAGTTTCTTGAGTGATTATTGTTGGGGAAGGATTTTGGAACTGTTTGGATGGTGGGAAAAAGCCATAATCTGGGTATGGGGATCAAGGGTTTGACCTAGGGTTGATATTATTGATTATGATCCGGGTAATTGGGTCTTGATTGTTGATCCTTGCGTATAAATTGTTGTTTGTAGACCTAGAACAAGCGGAAAGAATCTGAAAAGGGAAGATTCAAGTGTCTTAGGGGCTTCAAGCTTGGATTCGAGGTAGGTGATGGTTGTGATTTCATGT
>NW_006238948.1:968475-984055 GCF_000226075.1 Solanum tuberosum | reverse complement strand
TCATTATGATACTTGTATGTATGTGAATGTTGCATTATTGATCACCCTAATCGTAAATGAGGATATTTGAATAATTGTATGCCATGAATCACCTCTTATTGTATGATTGTTAGAATATACATTGTGATTGTGATTGTGGTTTATTGATTGGATCGGTTGTCACGTTTCGGCATAAACATTGAATCGGTTACCACGTTCCGGCATAAATATTGGATCGCTTTCCACGTTCCGATATAAACATGGGATCGATTGCCACGTTCCGGCATAAACATTGGATCGGTTGTCACGTTCCGGCATAAATATTATATCGGATACCACGTACCGGGACGCTAACAGTTTGGGTGTGGGTTCCATGAGAGGACCATTGAATTGGGTTCCGTGAGAGAACCATTGAATTGTGTTGTGTATCTACTTGTGATGATTACGTTCATATCTAATGATGATTGATATTGGAAGACTGTATGTTGCTCTAAATTGATAACCAATGTGTATTATTGAGAATGTGGGATACTACATTGATCCTGAAAAGATGACTAATATTGTATATGTTCGGTATAAGCATGTTTTATAATGTTGTGGTTACTTGCATGTGTTTCACTTATTGGGATAGCCGTGTGATCCTACCAGTACACTATGGTTGTGTACTGATACTGCACTTGTTTGTTCTTTGTTGAGCACATTGCATTTTCAGGCGGCTATTGATAGACCTCAGCTAAGTGACTATTGAGTGCGACCGGATTCAAGGGTGAGTCAGTTCTTTCAGGCTGCCATGGATCTTTCTTGTTTAAGTCCACTCTTTTCGAACTCAGACTATTGTTAAGGTGTTGTTTAGTTTCGGGGTTGTACCCCTTGTTCTTAGACTTGTTGTTAGTAGAATTTTGGTACAATGACTTTCAGGTTCTAGGGGTTGTTCTTCCGCATTAGTTTGGTTAGTTGTTTGTTAAAACTTTGGAGTTTATGGGGACTCCATTTTTATAGTCACTTAAACCTGCTTCCGTATCTTTAAATGTCTTAGTTTTCTTAAAATTTGTTTGTTTGGGTTGTAGTAATGGTTCTCCCACCGGAGGGTTTGTGTGGGTGTCAATCACGACGATCTGGATCGTGACAGTGCGGATACATATACTAGCTTATTACTTGGCTTAATTACTCTTCTTTATATATATATATATAGGTATGATAGAAAATTTTAATAAATGAAATAATTATGAATAAAGTTTAGAAATAAACTAAATTCCAGAAATAAGTATAATTCATTTTTATTTATACAAAATTAAAAATAAATAATAAATAATGATATTAGGTAAAGTGGCAAGCTATTAAAAAGTTACGTAATGATGAAAGGTTATAATTACTGATAATAATAAAATTAGTAAACAAGTTATAAATTATAATGAAATAAATTTGAAGGACTACGCCTTTCATTTAGATAAGAAAGTATTTTTTAGCTATAACAAACATAGTCTTAAATTATATAAATAACGTAACTAAAATCTCAATAAATAAAGAATTCATTGAACATTAAAATATAAAAATTTAAGTAATTTAATTTAAACTCAACATTTTATGTATTAAAATAAAAGATGAAAAAACTCAATTGCTTAATAAGAGTAACACACCCAAACAAAATTATGCAAAAGATTAACGAGCGAAAAGTACAGAATGTCGTAGAAACTACACATATTATTGTCCATAAATTTTAAATTGAAGAGATATGAACAATAAAATAGATTTGTTTTTTATATTAATAATAAGAACATTTGATAATTATATATTTAGCCAAGTGATAAGCTATTAAAAATCAATATTAACAATTTAAAACATGATTCATTATCTCTATTCATATAAATTTGATTACTAGGGATTGAGAGTGGGTGGGGTGGGTAGAGAAGGAGTATATTTCATTAAGGAACAATATAAAAGCAAAAGAAGGGGATCTGCTGAGAATTCCCGTCTTCCACGGCATATTGAAAATACATATATAGTTGAACTTTTTTCTAAGGTAATATCATTTAGCATGTCCAAACAAGACATTCCAATCTAAAATGCTTAGAAATAATATTTTAATAGTATCTACACATCACGCTATACTAGTAAAATAGTAATAGTAAAATGATAAGGCCATTCGAATTAAGTTCGAATAATATTTTCATTTATTATTGTGTATATGACGTTAGGCAAACATTAGGTTGTTTCTCATATATTTGTTTTATTTTATTATTCATATGTATTTCATGTTTATTATACTTGTATACTATTTTATCTCCTCCTCAATTTGAAAAAAAATGAATTCAATTGTGACCCACAAATGGGGATTTTGAAGGATGTGTAATACCTTCCCTTCGGAATCACTTGAACCCTTACCTAGAATCCATTAGTTTTGTAGATCATTTAATTGGTTTCCTAGTTTTTCCTAATTAGGTGGCGACTCTCAAATCTTTTTCTCAAAATTCTTTTAAATTAAATTGAATTGAATTAATTGATTATTCTTTGAGTTACCACGACGTTTCGCCTTATTTGAATAAAGTAGAGATGTAAACAATAGGTACAGAGATTCCACATTAACACATGGAGACCTCTTAAGGCTTTTACAACCATCCAAATCTAAATGAGCTTTGTGGAACATCCCAGGGAATGGTGAAACCGACAACTCTGTTAGACCAATTTCCACATTTCGGGATGGATGGATTCGACAAATTCCATTCCGACACTTGAAACTCCAAAAGACATCGAAAACTACTTTTAGCAACTTTGGCCTTTCAAAATCAAGAACTTACATAATTCACATTTTTTTACTCAAAGTTTGAAACCAATTTTTAAAACTCAATAAAAAAATAACTCGGATCGATAATGGGAGCAGTAAACGACAATTTTATGAAAAATTCCAAAAATAACCTTCCACGTCATTATAGAATTTCACATGTTGGACCCCTTTTCTCGCAAAAGCTGATGAAAAAAAAAATCTTGACATCTTGGAATATTTTGGAAACTTGAGAAGAACACTCCATAGCTTGGGCTTAGGGTCTTGATAGCAAATTTCCTTACAATTCACCTTTGGATTGAAGATTAAGTTTTCAATTGTAACTATTTTTATCTTTTCTTCATTTACTTGTTTTGTATTGCATGAATTGTAGGTGTGATTGATCATAGAAGAATTGGAATTTTGTGCTAGAATCAGACATTTGATGGGTTGTTGATTTTATTCTTTTGCTTTTGTAATTGATTGAATGCTTTCTCATTTATGAAATGAGTGTTTGATTATCTAGTCAATCTTACGCTTAATTGCTTTCCTAATTGATTTGATCACTCCTTGAACTTTCCATTTACTTTGATTGAGGTTGAACATTATTAATTGGTGCATAATTTGAGGTGTAATAACTCATATATGAAATGATAGCGAGAGATAATGAATCTATGCAATGCATATAATTGGACTAATTGTGATTGCTACTTAACTAGGTTCGAGAGAACTAGCAGGTAATATATATTTGTTTACGTTCAAGAGAAGTAAGTGAATAAATGTAAACATGATCAAAGACGAAACCGATAGTGAACCTATATATATAGTATACATGCACCGACAGGTTAATGCTTAATCTTAGCTAGTTCCAATGTGTCACAATCAACATTCATAATTCACTAAGTACATTTGTTGTTGCTCCAAGTGAAAATTTTTGTTATGGTAGAGGCCCAACCAACCAAAGTTGGGTGAGGCTCCACCCATTTTTTGACATGTGGATCGTGGGGCCCAAGCTATCAGGTAAGGCTGGAAAATGAAACCAAAAGGAGAGAGAATGTAAAGTTTGGGAATTGCAAGACAATTGTGGGGTCCACATCAATTTCAATTAAATAAATTAAAATATTATATTAAAAGTGGAAAAGTGCACGGTAAAAAAGGTAAGGAAGGAAATAAAAAGTCATGTTATTAGCTTATCAATATTTTTATTTTCTATTTTATAAAATAAAAGTTATGGTTTAGATACAATTTCAATTGACCACTACTTTATTTGATTATAATAAACTTTGCACGTTTTTTAAGAAATAATAATAATTTATATATATGTCATACTATATTACTAATTAAGCTAGCGATTGACTATAGATTTTCAAATACTTTTGTCAAGTTATTTTTGCGTGAAGTTTCATCATGTGTTTTATTCTAGATTTTGAGACAAATATTCAATTTTTTAAAGAAATATGATATATATTTTCAGATTCTAAAAACTATTTAAAATATCCGTAATTTTGTATAATCATTTTATGAAAACGCATGACAACAAATATAATTAGTATGAATTTAAAAGGAAAAAAAAAACAAAAGAAAAATATCATTAATTTTTATATGAAAAAATTATTAATACTTGTAATTGAAAGTCACATCGAATAATAAGCCTAAACGAAAATTGTATAATATATATATATATATATATAACTATATAAGTTGTATACAAAGAACTACGACTGAAACTCAATCCAAATTATAAACAATGGGTGTTATTATTTATTAAAAACACCCATGTTGAACTCTATTTAACATTTATTTAATGCGTTGAATTGAATATCTAATAAAAAATATTATTCTTATATTGAAATTTATTTACACTCTATTTTCTTTAAACTCGCGTTACTTTTAAAAATAGTTCTATATTACAAGATAAGATAAGATTTGTGTATACTTTATTGTCTTCAAACTAATTTACTATTAACGTCAAATACCAAATTATAAAATAAAAGTTTAAAGAAAATAAAAATATTGATCAGCTAATAATATGACATTTTATTCCCTTCCTTACCTTTTTTACTGTGCACTTTTCAACTTTCAATATAATATTTATTTTATTTAATTGAAGTTGACGTGGACCCCACAATTGTCTTGCAATTCCCACTCAAACTTTACCTTCTCTCTCCCTTTGGTTTCATATTTTAGCCTCAACTAATAGCTTGGGCCCCACGATCCACATGTCAAAAAATGGATGGAGCCTCACCCAACTTTGGTTGGTTGGGCCTCTACCATAATAAAAAATTTCGCTCCAAGTCAAACCCAATATTATGGTTTTTACATGGCTGATAAACCTATTATGAAATTATATATTTCATTCATTTCCATAACTGAACATTCCGAGGACGATTGTATAATCATGAGTTTCTGAGGACGATTGTAGCTCCCATCCCCGTATGCTAATCTATACAAGCACTTATTATCTTCGTCATCACATCGATGTACGAGAGTAGTATGAAAATTTGGAATACGTCGATGAATTGGCTAGATAAATGTAGGGAATTTCTGTAGAGAATAGCAGAAGAAAAGTATAATCGGAGAACCTTCTGCTAGCCCAAGATCGTTAACTAAGATCGGAAGATTCAACTAAAGAAGATGAAGCGAGAAAGGAGAACTTGTTTTTGGGAGAAGACTCTTTTATTTGAGTTGTTCTTGGGTTAATTACAAATGCATAATGTCACCCCTATTTATACTTATATAGGGATACTTCTAGAAACTATTCTAGATACATCTAGAAGAAATATCTAAATATCCTTATCTTCTAACTATGTAACAAGAATCTAGATATTTCTATACTTTACTATAAATATCTAATTATTTATAACATCTAGATTTTTCTTAAGTATAAATATCAAAGATATTTACTCTACAAAATTCTAGAAAGTTCTACTAAATATCTAAGATATTTTTTGTACCTCCAAAAAATCATCTTTATTTTTCACAATTTCTTCTTGGTTACCATATTTAACACATGGATAACACTGAATCCAGAATATATATATTGCTACCTATGTCGTCTATTAGTACAAGTTGGTATAGCTTGAGAAGAGGGGAACAAAATAGTAAAAATGAAGGGTGTGTTTGGTATGAAGGAAAATGTTCTCCTAGAAAATGTTTTCTTGGCAAGTGGATTTCTAAATTATTTTCTCATGTTTGGTTGGTTAGTAGAAAATATTTTTTAATGTTTGGTTAGTGAATGAAAAATATTTTTCATAAAATATCTTTTATTTTTGGGTTGAGACTAAAAAATACTCTAGGAAAATAATTTTTGATCCGAAAATCAACCTCGATAATTGATCTAGGACCCGACCCCGACACCCAAACTAGGACAAGACCCCGATAACCATTCCAATATCCGACCCTGAGATTTGACCCAAGAATTTTTTTTTCAAAAACAATTTTTAAAAAAAATTGATGGGGCCCGGGGGGGGGGGGGGGGGGTGGAGTTGGCGTAAAAATGATATTTTTTTTAATTTGAAATATTTCTCAAAACAGTTTTTTCTTAAAAAAAATTTTTGACGGGAATGGCCTGGGTGGGGGGGTAGGAGTAGGGGTAGGGGTGAGGGTGGCATAAAAAACTAAATTTGAAATATTTTTCAAAATCATTTTTTTTGGGTGGGTAGAGAGTAGGGGTTGGATGAGGTATGAAAAATCTTAAAATTTGAAATATTTTCAAAAATAATTTTTAAATTTATTTTTTTTTGTTTGGGGGGGGGGTCTGATTTGGTGGTAGGAATAAAAATATATTTGAAATTTTTCTTTAAACAAAAATTGAATGGAGAGAGTCGGGTACGGGGTATGGGTATGGTAAGAAAAAAAAAATTAAAGGATAAAGTAGATTTTTGAAAAATGTTTTCCTCAATTTTGGAAGGGAAGTCATTTTTCTTAAATTTGAGGAAAATGAGTTAATTTGAAAATTATTTTTAAAACATTTTAAGCCAACCAAATATGGGAAAATTGGAAAATATTTTTCACCATATTAAACACACCCGTAAAGATAGACAAATTGTTGTCATTTTCTATATTTTTGTTAGCTTAATTGGTTGAACAGAAAATAGATATACATGTATATTTTTTTCTATTATATTAGAAAAGGGCTATTTCAACATGGTAGCTTAAAGTCAATAAATTTCAAGTTGAGGGTATATTTGACTTTTCAAACATTTTGTTATACGTGTCTTTCATCTTTTAACTAAATGGACACGTAGTCTATCACATAAAGCTACATTTATCTTCTTCCAAAAAAATAGTTCCTAGATCTTCTACATCTTTCTACTGGAATAGCAGCATTAAAATAGTAACAACAATTGTTTCTCTTCTCTTCCGACTCTCTTCATCACACAACACAAATGTAAAAAGCTCACAGAGGAAAGAATATAAGGAGGATTTGCAGAGAGTAAAGGAAAAGTTGAAAGGGCGTTATTATTGTGTTACATGAAAAAGAGATTTTCATATATTAGTTAGTGATAGAAGTAGTTACAATTAGTTAGTTAGGCACATAAATCAAAATAACAGAGTTAGTTAGAATTGAATCCATTTTAGTTGTATTTTCAATTCTATATAAAGTGTAATACAGTTCTATACAAGATATGAAATGTACATATCATTTTCTTCTCTTCTTCTCTCTTCTTCTCTCTTATTCTATTCATCTCCATTGATTGCATCCTCAAGTTCTCTCCTAGACAATCTTTCGATCCTCGAATTTTTAAGATTTCTGAAATCGAGCCACTATCCAGTAATATTGGTATCAGAGCTACTCTTTCCTCGGCTACAATGGTGAAGGGTACTCGATCCAATGGAAATTCAAGCAATGAGGCTGCTGAAACAGTGGAATTACGTGATATGATGCAGCAATTAATCACACAAGTAAACACTTTGACTGGGAAAGTTTCATCGCTGTAAAAATTAGATCAAGCAATGATTGATTTGAGGAATCAAGTTACAGCTGATGGAATCAGAGGGGAACAATCAGAAGAAGGGGTACGCCGAGAAAGAGAGAACAATTTTCACTCTCACCATTCTAATTTCAGTCGATGGTCAAGGATGGAGTTCCTGAGGTTTAATGGAGAAGATCTCAGATCTTGGTTGTTTAAAATTGACAAGTTATTTTCCATGGAAGGAGTTCCAGCAGAGGAGAAGGTAGGAGTAGCTGCTTTACAACTAGAGGGTGAAGTTATTCAGTGGCACCTATGTTTTATAAGGTATAGACAGTTTCTTCACCCTGCTACTTGGAATGAATATGTGATGGCTATGGTCGAAAGGTTTGGGACTGATTTTGATAATCCCATGGAGGAGATCAAGAAGGTTAAACAGATGGGGCAGTGTGAAGGAATACCAAGCTGTATTTGAAAGGAACTTGACAAGGGTGAATTTGTCACAGGAAAATGTTATCAGTTGTTTCATTGGAGGACTGAAGCATGAATTGAATATTGTTGTGAAGGTGACCAACCCCACTACATTGGCCCAAGTTTATAGAAGTGCAAGTTTACAAGAGGCTTATATAGCTGCAGTTCGACAACCTGCGAAAATAAATTGTCAGGTAAATTCAAGAAGATTCACAGATCAGAGAAATTATAATAGCAAACCTATTCTACCTACACCTGGATTTGGGGGTTCTAATTGGTCTAGAGGAATGAACAAGAGAACATTAAACGTAAAGGAGATGAATGAGAAATGATCAAAAGGATTATGTTATTTCTGCAATGAGAAGTACATTCTTGTACACAAGTGTAAGACTTCCAAACAGTTGTATCTTTTAGAAATAGATGAACCAGGGGAATTCCAAGAAGGGGAATGTCTGATGGAGGAACATGAAAGACAAACACATGAGGAGGGACCTAATCAAATGGAATTGGTCCAACATGCAGAACATATGGAGATATCTATGCATGCACTAAATGGATCATTAGGATACAAAACATTGAAAGTGACTGGTTATCACTTAAAGAAGGGGATAAACATTTTGATAGACACTGACAGTTCTCACAACTTTATTGAGCCTGAGTTGGTTGGTCAACTAGGATGTGAGATCAGATCTACTTCACCTCAATTGGTTGCTGCAACAAATGGCTACATGAGGGTGGACAAGATGACCATTGTTAGTTGGTTACTCCAAGGAGCTGAATTTACAGCTGATTTCTTATTGTTGCCACTTGGATGTTGTGGAGTAGTTTTGGGGGTCCAGTGGTTGCTCACTTTGGGAGATATAAAGATGAACTTCACAAACTTGACCATGAAATTGTGGTACAAAGGAAGGAAGCATTTACTCAGGGGAGCTGGCAACCAGGTGTTAACTATTGGTGCTGGGAAGTTAGCAAAACATTCAAGTAATCAATCTCAACTTTGTATGATTCAAGTAATGCCAATGGGAAGTGAAGAAGTGAAAGCACATGATATAGTCAATGTGAAGGACATGAAAGGTGATCCTAGTCTTTTAGCCTTATTAACTGAATTTAACAAATTATTTGAAGAACCTGCTAGTTTACCACCTTCAAGAGGTGTTTTTTATCATAGAATTGTGTTGAAAGCTGGGATTGAACCTATGAACAAGAGGCCTTACAGATATCCTTCAGTTAAAAAGGATGTCATTGAGGGGTTAGTTCAACATATGCTAGATCAGGGGTTAGTTCAACAGATGTAGTCCATTTGCATCTCCAGTTGTATTGGTTGGGATAAAAGATGGGTCATGGAGACTGTGTGTTGACTATAGGGATTTGAATAAATTCACTGTGAAAAACTAGTTTCCCATACCTATTGTTGAGGATCTCTTAGATGAGTTGGGAGGATCCAGGATATTTTCAAAAATAGACCTGAGGTCTGGATATCACCAATTCAGAATGACATCAGATGATGTACCAAAGACTGCTTTCAGACCTGAGGTCTGGATATCACCTTGTATGGTCGACCACCCCCTCTCCATTTACCTTACCTACCAGGGGAATCATCTTCAGAAGAGGTTGATAGTACATTAGTTTGTAGGGAACTAAAGTTACAGATTCTTAAACATCATCTGAGTAGAGCTCAATTGAGGATGAAACAACAAGTTGATTCTCATAGGAGTGACCGAAATTTTAATGTAGGGGATTGGGTTTACTTCAAAATCCAATCTTACAAACAAGCCACTATTTCCAACCATACTTATCATAAGTTGGCTGCAAAGTTCTATGGTTCATTTCAGATTTTACGGAGAGTTGGTCCAGTTGCTTACACTCTCTTATTACCTAGTTCTGTCAAAATACACCCTACTGTGCATGTTTCTCTCTTAAAGAAGTGTAATGAAGTGCCTACCCATATTTCTTATCCTCCTACTATTGATTTGGCTTGTCCTCATTTCCCTGAACCTGAACTAGTGTTGCAACAAAGGATGGTCAAGTGGGGTAACAAGGTTGTTGCTCAAGTGCTGGTCAAGTGGTGTGGTTTTCCTGCAAATAATGCCACTTGGGAATTTACTACTATTTTGAAGACCAGGTTTATCCAGTTTGATCCTTGAGGACAAGGATCTTCTATTGGGGGGGGGGGTACTGTTACATGGAAAAGAGGTTTCCATATATTAGTTAGTGATAGAAGTAGTTACAGTTAGTTAGTTAGTTAGGCACAGAAATCAAAATAACAGAGTTAGTTAGAATTGAATCCATTTCAGTTGTATTCTCAATTCTATATAAAGTGTAATACAGTTCTATACAAGATATGAAATATACAGATCATTTTCTTCTCTTCTTCTCTCTTATTCTATTCATCTCCATTGATTGCATCCTCAAGTTCTCTCCTGGACAATCTTTCGATCCTCGAATCTTTATGATACCTAAAATCGAGCCACTATCCAGTAACATACTGCTTCCTATTTTCCATGCTTGTAATTTTAATTTTACTCTGAAAAATAAATAAAAATTCAACACCTTTTTACAGTAAACATGTACCGAATGACCCTTAATTATCTTTGCTTGGTCTCTCGAAATTCTCAACCCCAAAGTAAGGATACTAATAATAATAATAATAATAATAATTGTTGCAAAAATTTTAATGTTATGATGATGTTTTTCTTCTTTTCTGACCAAATGGATAGTGCGGGAGAGAAATTGGACCCGTATCTTGGCCAGGGTAACCCAGATAGAGATGAACCTACAACCGGTGCTTGTAGTCATGGCGTGGTGATTCCAGTCTCTCTTGTCGTGTGGTAAGAATTAGAAATTTGAGCCTCAGTGTTTCGTTTGCTGATAAGAGTGTCGATAACAATCTTGTTACCTCCATAAGGTAGGAGTGAGATTACACTGGTCTTGTTGTTGTTGCAGTTGTGAACTTCGTATGTCGATAAACACATGAAAATTTCTCTGTTATTAAAGAAAGAAAGCTTATCTCAGAGATAAAGAAAGGGTTGTAGAAGGTAGAGGGAAACACTTCAAAGGTTTGTTGCTCCTCTCTGCAATGCTTGTGATTTCAATTTTTGCTGTGAAAAATATAGATTGAATAGCTTTTTAAAGTTAACTCAACTACCAAACGGCCACCTAATCTTTGCTTGTTCTCTCGAAATTCTCATCCCCAAAGTGAGAATTAAAAGTAGTAGTAATAATACTAATAATAATTGGTGCGAAAGTTATGAGGTTATGATGATGATTTTCTTCTTTCTATGAGCAAATTGATAGTGTAGGAAACAAATTAGACCTGTATCTTCGCCGGGCAACCTGGATGGTTGCAGGGTAACGCCCTATTTGCTAAAGCTAGCATCTTTTATAACATGTATTATAAACTTTGTTCTTTCCTAATGGATTTGTTCCTTTTACTCTTTTCTTCATTTTTCGTTCAAAGATATTATTTCTGCAATATACAGACACTACAATAAAAAATGCTTTTAGTGGAATTTATTTAGTGGCAATAAACAAATTGCCACTGTACATCATATAAACTAAACAATTACCGGCATTTAAACTTTAGCCGGTATACCAAGTACTTTTCACCGGCAATTAAAAATAAATAGGGTATAATAGTTTTTTCCCCAAATCATTTTTCACTGAATTGATTTTATTTTTTTTACTTTTTACCCCGATTCCTTTTTACTTTGAATATTCCTCCGTCTTCTCCCTTCAACGAAACTCAAATGGTCAGCAATGAAAATCAACACCAAGGCGGCAAAAATCGGCACAGCAGCGGTGGAGTTCGGCACAGCAGCGGCGGAGTCCAGTACATCAGTGCTATTGATGAGAAGAAAGACGAATCAAAGTCGTCGACGTCTCTTCACAAGCTCACCGTCAGCAGTTTGTATTCATATTAGCAAATTCATCATCACCGATTGCCTCATACTCAATCGGATTGAATTCGAACTGTACTGTCATGCCGTTTGGTGACTACTAATATCCATTTTATTCAATTGTTGGGCCTTGTATGGGTGTATGTTCTAGAGTTCTATCTATGCATGTGTTTCTGTATCACATAGTCTGATCTTGTGTCCAATAAAATTGGTGCAGAATTGCAGATAGCAACCAAATTAGTTGTTGTGGAGTTCAATTTTTGATCTCCTATTTGAAGGTAAATAACTAAACTTAGTAGTTAATTGAAACTGTATTTATTCATATAAAACTCAAATTTTTAATTACTAGGCTAAATCTTTTCATGATCTCTACTGCCGAAGTCAAGCTAGTGAATCATTAGAGTGTACTTTTACAGTTTTATGCAGTGAACTTGAGACTCCGCACACTTATGCAAAATCTGATATTCAAGTTCCTAATGTACCTACATTTTTTCACTCGTATTCCTTCTAGAAATTCGATGAACATTAACATAGGTATTGGTCTGCTCCAACTCATTTGCACACTGTACAACTGTATTTCATACAATGAGCAATTGTGAATAGAGGATATATATTCGCAGAAGGACTAAGTATCACTTTGCTTGTAATCTTCTACATTTCTGTATGTTCTATTGATGTTACTTTGGGTGCTGAAGTTAGAAGACCAAAATATTGGGCATGAGTAACCTGTATGTATCTCATATTGTTATGGCTTGTACTTGTTTGCATTCCTAGTTCAATCTCGTTATGTGTCAATTGTTAATGTAATACCATTTTGTGTGGGTTCATCATAAATCAATTAACTTTATGTTGGTTGTCAATCCATTGGATCCCTCCTCCTTTATCCAAGCTATTCTCTGTCATTCTTAGTGTAAATGTCTTATTTCTTTATCAATCAAAAAGGGCTCTTAATAGAAGTCAAGTATGTTAAACGAGTGATTCTGTTTATTGCAAGAATTGGATTATAGAGGATCCTAATATAGGAATAATGTAATTTTATTGTTTCACTAGGTTAAGTGCATTTAAGAGATCAAGATGGAGGAGGTGTAAATGCTAATGTCTTGATGGAGTATGTTGAATTTCAGATTTTTTCGAGTCAAGGCAAGTGAAACTAACTAAAACTGCATGTTTTCTTTATATATAGGCAGTTCTTTGATTGAAGGAATGAAGAGCAGACATGAGGATACATCACCATGATGAAGAACTTCCTTCAGGTTCATTCGTAGCTACTTAGTGACCTTTCCAAATGTGTCAATTCAGAGCTCAATCTTAATATTCTCCTATACTGTGTTAATTACAGCATCACAAGTTGTTGTATCCGAGTTTGTATGATAGTGGTGAGGTTGTATCTACTGCTTTTGATGGTGCTCTTTGAACAAAAATTCTTATTATTGATTAAGGTAGTTAACTTGAACAAAAATTCCATGATTGATGGTGGTTGCTAGTTTTAAGTATCAGAACCAATTGTAAACTACTACTGCTTTTCCTATTTTAGTTTGGTAGTTGCTTAGTTTCAAGTCTCACAACCAACTGTAAATTCACATTTTGTTAACTGACAATGACATGGAAATAAAAGCTGGAAAATTACTACATTGGAGAATTGTATCAGTCAAGTAGATTACAAATGTTTTGGTGTTAAAACTTGTTAATTGAAGGGAAATATATTACACTAGGTATTCAAGTGCATGATGCATAGACTATGTCTTGCTTTTTTCCTACTTTTGCTAAATGACTTATTTGTAATCAATATGCCCCCTCCCCTGTTGCTTTAACCATACATTATTCAACAATAACTTTCTGTGGGCATTGACTACTGAATTATTAAGTGCAAAAAATTGGTTTCTGCTCTGCAATCTTTTCATTTGCTGCTTCTAGTGATGCTTGTCCTCTACTATCAATATTATGTGTGTTCAACTTGTCAAGTACAGGTAATGTGTATTAATTTTTTTTAAAAGGCATTACCTCAACCAATCAATTGGAATCTCCCTTCTTTTTGCATCTATTATAGGCCATGTTTCTGAGAGGAAGAACATTGGGATTATGTCAGGTATGTCTTTCTCCAAATCTATTTCCTTGTTATACTGAATTTGAGGCCATTGCCTTTGCTATGTCACATCATAGTCCTTCTAGGTAACACTAGGCCTGTAGTAATTATCTCTGCAAAATCATGTCTTTAAGTGTGCAAGATGCTATGTACCATGTGGGTTTTGTTTGATTTTCTAAGTTCTATTGAATGTATGTTGAAAATTTGGATTTTGCTATGGCTTGTGGGAAACTTAACAGTAAACACCTAGCTCTGTCTGTCCAAAAGATACTACTATTGCTTGGTTATATGTGTAATGTCAAGCTATTGATTCTTGTTTTATGCTTCTCAATTCTGAGGTTTGTGGTTTTATTGGACTTTTTACATTCTGAATTTCATTTGATTTACTAATTTCTATTGAATATATGTTGAAAGTTTGCATTTCGATAGTTCTGTGATGGGGGAAGGCTCGATGACTTGTTTTTCTATTGTGATGAATAAACATGCTAATCTTTAGATATATGATTTCGACATAAAGCCTACT
The DNA here is from genome assembly GCF_000226075.1 of Solanum tuberosum. Lineage (NCBI taxonomy): Eukaryota > Viridiplantae > Streptophyta > Magnoliopsida > Solanales > Solanaceae > Solanum > Solanum tuberosum. The sequence goes on along the minus strand of NW_006238948.1, from coordinate 969,432 downwards.
CATGCTGATACTCATGTTGATATTCTGCTTATACATCAAGCTTTATATGCTTGAGCTTGGGTACTACCGTTTTCTATATGCTGCTTAGTTGGATCTATCTTATTTCTGTTCTCTTCAAAGAGAAAATTTTGAAGAGAAGATTACTCTAACTTGAGACTTTACTGATAGAATTGGTTGAGCTTTGTTATTTATTTTATTGGGATCACACAACTCAAACTTTTTACTTGTCATTCAGATATGTGATACGAAAGGGATCACTTACCAAAGTGATTATTCTGAATCTATTGTTGGAGATTGCAAGTAAATTTGCAATCAACTCTTCTTCTTTTCTTAGTTACATCAATAAATTAAAGTCTATTTACTGATCAATAGATGGAAACCTTTTAGCTATGTTATAAAGCATAAGCATTTTTCTACTTAAAGGATAGCTAAGTTATCTACCATACAGATAAAGGATAGTAGTGGCTAACTCGATGTTAATTAAATAACTAAATTTACAATGTAATGGCATGTATTAATTAGTAACTTCTTACGAATAAATACACTAGAAATTTCTTTCCACCAAGACCTCCATAGCAGTGGCCTTTATAAGCCAGATTATCTTCTAATTATGGAAACCCGTAACACTGTCTGGAGTTTGATGGTAGCTCCAGTCATAATAAGACAGACTATTTTGCTCATGTTGATATTCTGTTGATATTCATGTTGATATTCTGCTTTTAGGGTTGGTACTCATGTTCATATTCTGCTTATACAAAATGTTGATATTCTGCTTAAACATCAAGTTTTACATGCTTGAGCTCGGGTACTACCATTCTCTATTTGCTGCTTAGTTTGATTATAATTTCTTGATAAGTCATATGTCAAGCATTGGAGTATAATCAACTAGTTAAAAGTTACTATGAGATAATTAATATTTTCTGAGATTTTGCTTGACGGTAAATGTTTCCTGAACCT
>NW_006238948.1:957481-967436 GCF_000226075.1 Solanum tuberosum | reverse complement strand
TTGAATATATGTTGAAAGTTTGCATTTCGATAGTTCTGTGATGGGGGAAGGCTTGTTCAACTTGCTCGATGACTTGTTTTTCTATTGTGATGAATAAACATGCTAATCTTTAGATATATGATTTCGACATAAAGCCTACTCATGTTGATACTCATGTTGATATTCTGCTTATACATCAAGCTTTACATGCTTGAGCTCGGGTACTACCGTTTTCTATATGCTGCTTAGTTGGATCTATCTTATTTCTGTTCTCTTCAAAGAGAAAATTTTGAAGAGAAGATTACTCTAACTTGAGACTTTACTGATAGAACTGTTTGTGCTTTGTTAATTATTTTATTGGGATCACTCAACTCGAACTTTTTACTTGTCATTCAGATATGTGATACGAAAGGGATCACTTACCAAAGTGATTATTCTGAATCTATTGTTGGAGATTGCAAGTAAATTTGCAATCAACTCTTCTTCTTTTCTTAGTTACATCAATAAATTAAAGTCTATTTACTGATCAATAGATGGAAACCTTTTAGCTATGTTATAAAGCATAAGCATTTTTCTACTTAAAGGATAGCTAAGTTATCTACCATACAGATGAAGGATAGTAGTGGCTAACTCGATGTTAATTAAATAACTAAATTTACAATGTAATGGCATGTATTAATTAGTAACTTCTTACGAATAAATACACCAGAAATTTCTTTCCACCAAGACCTCCATAGCAGTGGCCTTTATAAGCCAGATTATCTTCTAATTCTGGAAACCCGTAACACTGTCTGGAGTTTGATGGTAGCTCCAGTCATAATAAGACAGACTATTTTGCTCATGTTGATATTCTGTTGATATTCATGTTGATATTCTGCTTTTAGGGTTGGCACTTATGTTCATATTCTGCTTATACAAAATGCTGATATTCTGCTTATACATCAAGTTTTACATGCTTGAGGTCGGGTACTACCGTTCTCTATTTGCTGCTTAGTTTGATTTTAATTTCTTGATAAGTCATATGTCAAGCATTGGAGTATAATCAACTAGTTAAAAGTTACTATAAGATTATTAATATTTTCTGAGATTTTGCTTGACGGTAAATGTTTCCTGAACCTCAGTGTTTTAGTTGGTGTGTAGTAACACACTACTTTAGACTTGCCAGGACGTCATATATATGAACTGCTTGGTGGATTTGAAAAGGCATTACTTTAGTTTATTCCTCTTGCTAACGAGGTTGTTGCTTATCAATTGATTCCTTAGTTGTGATATGAAATATTATATCTGAACTAGGTACATGACGGGACCATGGGTGGTGCTTTTCTATTCTGTCTCTATTTTGAATTTTAGTCACCTAGATCTTAGTGAGTAAGATATGTAATTGGCATGTCAATTTTTTGTCGTCTAACCATCTACCACTATATGTGTACAGTGGCATACTCATTCAAATGGTGAGCTTGTTCAAGGAATGACTGACACACTGATCCAGAAAGCTGTCACATTTTGCATTAGGGAACAAACACTGGCTTAATTGCCTTAAGTAATTACTTTTAGCGGCAATAATAAGGGTCTTTACCGGCACCTGACATAAATGCCACTAAAGGCTTTAGCGACATTGGATCCAATGGCATTTAATCAAATGCCGGTAAATGTATTTGTGGCAATAACTGTTGCCGCTAAAAGAAAAATCAATTACCGCTAAAGGTCTCTTTTGGTGTAGTGAGACACATAAGTAACTCATCTTGAACAAATATAAGTAAAAGAACATTTCTGTTAGTCACAATTTGCACTGTGCAAATTCCAGACCATGAAGCCATTTCAACAGATGTTTAGGTTATCTTACCTCTAGAATCATATTTGTAATACTTGTGATACGGTAAGAGAGACTGAAATCGCTGCCATGACTGCAAGTTTGAATTTTTGGGTAAAATATAGCATGATTTTGTAATTATATTTCCCAATCTAATTTTTTCTTCTTTCTTCCTGGTTATGAAAAAAATATGTTTTCCCTTTCTATCTCTTTTAATTTCTTCCATTTTCGTCTTTTGGATCTATTTGTTGAGGTTTCCAATTCTGGTAACTTGGTGCAAATTTGTGAATTTTTTTTTAACTATTACTATTATTTATGCAAGGTTGTATGTCGTATCAGTGATGGAAAGACATGTCAAGGACTCATTAGTAAGTTCATTAAGAGTTATTTTTTCACTACAGGCCAACACCTAATGTCAATTTATAAATTCTTGCTAGGAGATGTATTTTAGAATTCTATTGTATTATTTTGTTATACAGATTCAGAAAATACAGCATCACTATCACACCTTCTTATAGTGTGGATCAATGGAGGTACATTTCTCTAATAACATTAATTTTCATATTATTAATTTGATTGAATCTTTTCCTTAACATAACAATTTTGATTGAATCTTTGTTTTAATGGTATCAATTTTGTCGAATCTAAACTCTTAGGTCATCTGTGAATTATATGGTGCTTTTAGGAAACATGATTCTTTTCAGCCAAGGATTGATGAGAGCCTAATGTATAATAAGTATTTTTAAATTTTAAATGATTTTTCTTATTACTTGACTGATCAATATTCAAAAAAAATTATCACCCTAAAATTGGACAACAATGATTGATTGTAATTGCTATAAACACAAAAGATAAACGAACATGTCTGATTGAGGTCGAACTTTCATACTCAAATACAAGGTCAGACCACACCAATTGGGATGATACTTCAACTACTACACTTCTTCAGAAATAATTAACTATCATTTTGCGAAATTATGTTATCACCGTTTGATTTAACTCCAGAATACTTGAGTCACAAAGTTAAATCTTTGAGGTACTTCTGTTAGGAGTATAAGTACAATTTGATAATATCCCTCTTGTTCACAAAATATGTCATAAAGACATTTTCTTACACTTGAAAATTAGGTATTTGGAAATTTACACGGTTAAATTTTTTATTATATTGATGGCCGCTTGATTGTGTAGTTTGCAAGTTTGTTTTTCCTTTTACAAAATTCAAAGCAACTTAATTGATGGTTTATTTGTATATGTGTGATGCCACCTAATGACAAAGATGAGTCTTTAGGACTACGTACTTTTGTTTTTCTTAAAAGAGAGAAAATTATACATGTTGAGATATGTTGTATCTATTTTCACTCTTAATTGTGATGACATTTTCCTTTTGCAAGATATTGACAATGAAATGACATAACACTTGAAGCGGTTGACAAGTTTAATATTCATTATTAGAATGAAATCTTTTTCAGTTTAGAGGATATTTGTTTCTTAAGAGATGTATGATTAATAACACACAAGTAGCAGGAGATGATTATAGTGTTGCACAATTATTATTAGCGGTTCTTATGCTCTATCTTTGTTTGAAAGAAGAACTCGAAGAAGCGGAGGATCTATACTAGCATGGCAACAACTACAGGTAGATTTGTATGCAAAATTGTTGAGTTTGAGCTATATATCACACTTTTTTAGGGATAGAATTTTATTATTGACATGCTTGATGAATATATGTAAACTTTTTTGTTTGAGATTTCATTTTGTAAATGATTGATTCCATTAGTTTTAAAAAAATGTTTCTTCGTTGGGATGCAATTATGATTCTAAAGAAAAAAATATAGGAAACTATGTTGCAGGAGGATGTCGGTATAGTCCTCTATTACTTCTTGAAATATATATGCTTATTTGATATGTTAATCTTCAGCTAAATATCTTACTGGAATCAACTTGCCCCTTAAACAAATTTTATCACATGAAAAGTGAAATTGCACTCTCTATTTAATTTTGTGACTTATAATTTATGCAAATAAAACTTTACGCAATCACCAAAAGTCATTTGGAAACATGCTACAAGTATTTGAAAACAAGGTAACATAGAAGCACGGGCCAATACAATCTAGTATATATAGATATTAGCCAGAAGTAGCTTGATTTAAATTTGAAGTGGAAAGTAACAATTGTTCATGCAGGTTGAGAATATACTAACTTGCCTTTAACCAAATTTTGCCAAAAGTTTGGTAATTCATGCAAGAAGAAAGTCGTTTGCATGTCAAATTAAACAAGCACCCCTCATATAAATGGGGTATATATGTTTAATATAGAGAAAAGTAAGGGTGTCAATTGGGACAGTTCAGTCAGTTATTTCTAAAAAATTATATCATCTCAACTTTTTGGGGTTTTATAGTGTATAACCAAAATTAGATTTTTCAAAATTATTTCAATTATATCGATTTTCTTCGATATCGGTACGTTCCGGTTAATTTTTAATTTTTTTTTTTACTTTTAAATATCACCTAAAATTATACTATTATAAAATATGTCTTTTGCAGGTATGTTCTTGAAGAAGCACTTCAATCATTCACCAAGATGTCAAGAATGTAAAACCTTGTTACCGCATTGTTTGATCTTAAACATTTAATAGGAGTGCTTGCATATGTTTGGCCGTATTGTTTGATGGAGTACCTATTATACTATCTAAGACTTGGGTTATATTTATACTAGTGAATTCATCCGCGCTTCGCGCGGTCATGAAAAACACAAATAATTTACTAAATATTATTTACATAGAAGAGGTATTTTATATATATATAAATGTCTTCTTATGTATATTTAATATATTTGAATTTTAGTTGAAATTTTTAAATACTTTTTGAGAATTCCTTCTTACATAAAAAGAATATAAAATAAAATAATTATATTATACCTTCCTATAAATGTATAGATGTATAATTTGGTTCCATAGGAAAAAAATATGAAAAAAAATTACATGTAATATCTTCTTTAGATGAAAGAACGTAACATTCTTATGATTTATAACGATTTAAAATAAATAACATAAATACACTATTTTTGAAAGTGAAAAAAAAAACGATAGAAGAATAAATAAATAAATATAGTTTTAAAGAATAGGTGATATATATTGGATTTGGTAATTATAATTAATATACTTTTACTGTAAATAATTAATAGTTACAATTAAATAATGAGTAATATTTTAATCCTGGAACTTTTACGTACCAATTAACTTTAATGTAGAATAATAATTTTTATAACATGAAAAAAATATAATTAGCGTTCTTGTTCTTAAAAAGTCAAGTCAATTAATTATTGTTATTATAATTTCAAAACATTATGAGCATGTAAGCCAAAATGAACTCAAACAATGATGACCCAAAATGCCCTCTTCTCGTATTTATTCTATATTTAAGTTATTTATCCCGATACAATATATATTTGACTAAATATACATACATCATCTTCTGATTTTGAATTTTAGAGATAAATCTAGCACTAATTTATACTACTAATTAGAACTAAAAGAAATTATAGATTTACAACAATAAGAAGTTCATACGAGAATTAAACTTAAATGTCATCATAAAGATACACAAGAAAGAAAGAATGAAAGAAATAATACAATACATATATCATTGTGACTTTAATCATTAAAAATAAAAAATAGAAGGAAAAACAAAATCAATACATATTGTCTTAAGATCTTGTCATATCCACTTCACAAGTCTATCAATATTCAAGAGCTTTCTTCTTCTTTTTCAAGTCAAACAAAAGACAGAGAGACATCACTCTTGTTGATATCCACTTCACAAATCTATCACTATTCAAATGCTTTCTTCGTAAAAAATTAAATTTAAGAGACATCATAGAGATATATATAAAAAAAAGAGAAAAAAAAAGAAAGTAAAAAGGAATAGTACAATACACATATCATTAAAAATAGAAGGAAAAAGAAATCAATGCATAATTATCTAAATTGTTGTCAATATCACAAGCCTATCAATATTCAAGAGTTTTGTTCTTCTTCTTCTTCTTCTTCGTTTTCAAGCCAAATAAAAGCATGAATATAATACTATAGTAAAAATGAAGGATAACTTTGGATAAAATCTCATGAAACAAAAAATATGAATTTATATAGAAATAATAGAGGATTATCATAAGGTATCTTAACTTTCATATTTAATATTTAAGGATTATGAATATGAAAAGTTGTACATTATGAGAGTTATAACTATATGCATATTAAATCTAATAAAGAAGATATATTAAGGTGGGAGAGGGTTATGAATATGAAAAGTTGAAAATTATGAGAGTTATGAATATATGCACATTATATCTAATAAAAAAGATATATCATAGTGGGAGTTGAAAAGTTGAGTAATTGAATATAAAGACTTTATGAGTTATTAAAATAAAATAAATAATTAAATGAAGAAAAATGGTATAAAAAAAAGGAGGAAAAAGATAAATATAAATGGAGGCCATAGAGAGGTGCCACATCACCTTGTCTATGTTCCTCCTTTATATAAATATATAAATTTGAAAAATGTTATAAAATATGAGTATTTATTTATTAAATTAACATATTGTTGATATATAAAATATATTAACATATATGTAAGGTTATTTGGTTCGGTTTCAAAAAATTTTTGATTTTTTTTTATAAATTAAAAAGTTCACCCTAATTGTTCGGGACAATTATACACTTAATAAAAATCCACAATTTTATTTGAAAAAATGATATAAATTGTTCGGTACAGTTAGATTCGGTCGATTCGATCGATTTTTCATATTCTTTTGACACTGTTAAGAAAAAGTACACAACATACCCTAGAAGTAAACTACTTACGTGATACGCCCCTTACTAATTTTGCCAATACCCTTTCAATCTTAACTATTTACCCGAATGCCCCTATGTTGTTTTTGAAGGCCTCTTTATACATATGAGTAATTTCAACATTTTTTCTTTTAAAAAATGGAAAAGGGTTAAAAATACCCTTAGACTATTCGAAAAGGTCTAAATATACCCCCCATTTACCTATTGGGCTAAAAATACTCCTTAGTTTACCTTTTAGTCCGTTTATACCCTTAAAACTAACAACCTTTTTAAAAAAATATATTATTATTATTTATTGCATGTCATTTTCTTATTGGATAAATTAAATTTGACCCCATTTAATTTTCTCCTGCCCACCCATTCTAGTTGCCCATGACCCAAACCCAAGAAGAAGACCCATAAAATAGATTGATTGATTCTTTTTTCTTTAACCTTAAGTCTCTTTCTTCTTCCCTCTTTTCCTATTAAAAATTTTCAAGACTACTTTCAATCAAATGATACAATTTCCAGTGCAATACTATCTTGAAGTGGAAGGATTCAAGGAGTATTGATTTTGGAAGTCTTATGTCAAATATAACATAGCAAATTAACATAGTTCTAAATTTAAAATAAATTAGTCTTATGTCAAATATAACAATATACATAAATATCATTACTGACGAGTGTTATTGATACCGATGTCATTGCTGATGCCGAGGTCATTGACAATGAGTTTTTTTTTATGCTGAAGTTATTATCGATGAGTGTTATTGATGTCGACTTATTGAGATCATTGGGAGCAAGTGTTATTGATAATCTATCAAGTCTACCAAAAAAATAAATGACTTGAAATATGAAGTCTCAAGTCAATACTACTAAAACAAATGAAACTAAAAATATAACATAAGATCTAAATTGAAAATAAATTAGTCTTATATCAAATATAAAATAACATACATAAATATGATTTAAAAAAATAAAAAAATAAAAAAACTTAATTCTATAACCTTAGTGAACAATTTAATTTAAAAGTTTATTTAGGGGCCAATTGCTTGGATTTACGAGCACGAGCCATTGAAAATGTGGGATTGGGAAGGGTTTAGTATTTAAGTTTTGGGATTTTGGTGTTGACAGCTTGCAAAGTCCTTTGGCGCCAATTCTCTCTTCCCCACTGAAAATGCAGCGGCAGAAAACTTTACTTTCGTATCTCAAGAAACCTTCGCCGGAGGACCAAAGCTCCGGCGATAACACAATCAATGGCCGGAAATTTCTAAGTAAAAATGCAGTTCCGATAGACCTTAAGGAAGAAATATTGGGAACTGAAACTCCTCCTGAGAAGGTGCCACTCCCGTTCAACAATGGCCATAAGTCTTCTGTTTTCTCTTCTATTAAGCACAAGTTTAGCAGAGAAAAACCACGGTATCACTTTTTGCTTTTTCGTATTTTTAATTTTTAAAGTATTTTATTGCTTATAGTTTTGACTGCTCTGCATGGTCTTATTCATACTATACATTCTATTACTAAAAGCCTTGTCAAAATTACCATTGTGAAATTGCTTGATACTATTGCAAATTCTGCTTTAATTGGAGCTACTGTGTGTTACAATTTTTGGCTCTCTATTCTAATTAATTAATATAAGCCTGGTCGAAATTATGTAAATTTGCCGACTTGCTGCTTTTTTAGTTATTTCTATTTTCTTATTTCTTTCTGCCTTATCTACTGAAAACAAGGGTTTACATTTCAGTCCTACAGGTGGTGTTGTTATGCTTCGTTGTTAATATTTTCAGTTGTTGCAATAACCATGTTCTTAGATTTTGGTTCTATTTATTTTGTTGTGGGTGATGGAATGCACACTGATTCCTAGCTATTTTGATGGCTATTTATTACTACTATGTTGCAGCTGAAATGTTGTCCATCATTTGATTTTATTGTATCTGCAAAATATTCATACCATCTTGTGAGATGGGGTATGATATTAACTACTTTTTGATGTTGTGTACAGGAATATTGCGAAAGGTGATCCATGTAACATATCCTCTGTTTGTACAAAAAACGAAGGATCAGACGGATTGGGGAATGCTTCTGTTTCCTTACAATCAGGCACTAATAGAAGTTTTGTTAGTTCTACTGGAAATAGTAATCAAGAGGGTAAAGGATTAGTATCTCTTATTCCAAGTGATGATCATGGTTTTGGACCAGAAACACCAAGTATGCAACCTTATGTACCTGGATTAAAGCGAGACCAAGACAACATTTGTTCCTCGGGGGATAGGAGTGATTGCTTTTCATTGAATGCAAGCAAGAGGATTAAAAGTCTTAAGGGCTTGAATTTTGAAAGGAAGAACCTTGAGGAGGAGTTTGAAATGACTAGCAAGTTTGAGTGGCTTCATCCATCTCAAATCAAGGATGCGAATGGTAGAAGACCAGGGGACCCACTCTATGATAAGCAAACACTCTATATTCCTCCTGATGCGTTGAGAAAAATGTCCGCTTCTCAGAAGCAGTACTGGGATGTCAAATGTAAATACATTGACATTGTGCTTTTCTTTAAAGTGGTTAGTTCTGCTTTTCCCTCTTGTATATTCTTCCTTCAAGCTGCTGTATGTCATCAACTTACTGGACAAAAGTGACTTTCCCCCGTAATTTTATGCTTGTTCATTCTTTTTCTTTCTAGTGCAACAAGTTTTTGTTGTATGAGCTTTTGCTTTTAGATAGTGTTAAGTGCTGATTTTACTTCATCATATTTAAGAAGTTGAGCTATAAGACAACTGAAAATAGTAACGATTCAGATGGATAGGCTTGTGAATATTGAGTAAATAAATTACCTTAAGGCTTCTAGTTGGAACTTGGGAACAACCATAATTATTATCTGAGATGTAGATTCTTCTATTTCATTATGGTAGGACTTGGTCTGTGTACTCAGGGCAATGACAATATGGTTACACTTGTTACATGCCTTGAAGTATACCCTTGGAAAAGAACTTTGAAGTTTAAAGCCATTAAGGAAATTTTATTTCTTGTTCTTTTGATATTTTTGTCATATGAGTGGACTCTTATGCACTGCACAGTGATATTTACTGTAACAATTAAGATAGAAGTTAAGTTATGCATTAGTTTGGCATTGAAGACATGGACCTCATTGATCTGCAATTAAGTGGTGGAAGGTATACCTGGTACAAGGGTGATAACCATATCACAGCATCCAGGTTAGACAGGATTATGGTCTCCACAGAATGGAATAATCTTTTCACCAACATAAAGCAAACCACTATGCAAAGAGTGACTTCTGATCATGTTCCTATAGCCTTGTTGTGTGGACATTGGGAACAATCTAAATCCTA
>NW_006238948.1:928451-953814 GCF_000226075.1 Solanum tuberosum | reverse complement strand
AGATTTTCCTTAATCTCAGAGGCATATCTTGGTGTATGCCTAGCAAGATTGATGAGACTCTATTCAGTTGGGAGATGGCTGGAGTTGGGGCTACAAACAGAGAAAGATGGAGGATGATCCCTGCTAGTACTTGGTGGACTATATGGAGGGAGAGAAACGAGAGATGTTTTGAGAACAGGAACAACAACTTGCAGGAAGTAAAGCTTAAGTGTATTTTGTTGTTCTGCTTTTGGTGTACAAATGTCTACTCCAATGAAACTGAGTCAATCATAGATGTTTTAGGATCCATTTAGATTTGGTTCAGTTTTTGGATAGATTTTACTCCTTTCTGCTTTTGTAAATATGGTTTTTCAGTACTACCTAAGTACTAAATGAAATACATGTTACTAGTTTCAAAAAAAAGTTATGCATTAGTTTGTTTCAGATGATTTTTTGGTTAAGTTTCTTTATTAGTATTTGCATAAGTATTGTTTCATATATTTGGAAATTATGATAGTAAATTATTACACAGTGGTATCTTTCTCAAAACATCCTCTTTGTATTTTCACAATTTTTTTCCTATTTTTGTTTCCTTTATTAGTGGTTTTTGCGTAACCTTGTATTGTATGGTGCCTATGGCTATAGCTACCCAAAAGTCTTTGTCTTATCTATCCTGAATTTGATTATGAACCACTTGATGATAATCTTATAAGTTTGTTCATGTAGAGTCCATGGGAAGTAACAACTATTAGGAACACATAAGACATGGCTTTAGTTTTTTAGGTTTGATCCAATCTCCAAATCTTTGACTCATTCTTCGTAGAAGATCCATCATTTTCTTTTAAAAACTGATGGTCTAGCTGGCCCAGATACCATGGTCATCCATTTTTTTTATCATATTACTCTAAGGTTAAATTTCTAACAAGATGTTGCTAGATGGTATAACTTCTAGGATTTTCTTGGAATTCTGACTGTTTTCTTGCTCTTTCTCTTGGTGTAATTTTATCCATCAAGCATGGTTTTGTTTTTAGTTCTTGGCTTTCAAGTTTCTCTATCAACATTTTTAGGTCTTATCTTTTTCTGTAGGTTATATATGTGAGAAGTAAAGGCATGGGGAAAATAGTATTAAGATGCGTAGCTTTACTGTATTAGCCCTATTTATACTTATATTCTACACAGTACACATACACCTTCTCAAATGTGGGACACTAAGTCTACTATATACATTAACTATGTAACACTTCCCCTCAAGTCGATGCATATAAGTCATACATACTGGGCTTGTTACAATATAACTAACATGAGAACCAGTGAGGAACTTGGTGAAAACATTTGGAAGCTGATCATTTTACTTTTTCTCTAATAAAGTGACGATGAATCTGAATGTGCTTAGTCCATTCATGGTATATCAATTTGATGTAATATAAGGGCTACTTGATTATCACACACAAGTTTATCTAACTGATCTCTCTAGAGTTTGAGCAACTGTTTGATCCAAACTAGCCCATAAGTTGTTGTAGCTATTGCTTGATATTTTGCTTCTGCATTGATGGAGCAATCACATTCTGTTTCTTGCTATACAAGGACACTGGATTACCTCTTACTAAAATACAATATCTAGATGTAGAACATTTATAAGGAGGTGATCCTGCCTGCTCAACAGCTTTATCTCCAACGATCTGCCATGACCTTAATCCTTGAAAATTAGCCCTTTGCTTGGGATTGACTTTATATATCGCAAAATGTGGACAATTGTATCCAATGACTATCACTGGTAGAATTTATTAACTGTCTTACAACACTCACAAGAAAAGAAATGTTACGTTTAGTCATTGTGAGGTAATTCAATTTACCAATCAACGGCCTATATATTCCAAGATCACTAAGTGATTTCCCTCGTCTTGGTATTTGAATCTATTTATGTGTCAATGGATCTACACTTTGCCAGTTCTATCTCCTCAACAATGTCTAGGGCATACTTTTGTTGTGAATAACAATGCATGATCTGGACTGAACCACCATAATATATAGAAAATACTTCAATCTGTGAAGATCCTTGGTATGGAAGTTCTAAAAGAGATGTTGCTTTAAATAAGTGATACATCTTGATTATTGCCGGTGATAACGATATCATAAATATAAACCACCAAATGAATACACAGATTTGAATCAGAATGTTGATAATACATAGATTAATCAACTTAAATACGAGTCTGTCAAGCTCCTAAATTATTGTGTTGAATTTACCAAACTAGACTCAAGGAGTTTGTTTCACACCATAGAGTGACCGGCACAATCGGCATGTAAGGCTCTACTAGGCTCCCTCAGAGCAACAAAACTAGGTTAGTTGCTTCATATAAACTTAATCCTCCAGGTCATCGTGCGAAAGCATTATTAATGTCCAACAATAACTATGGATAGAAAAAGGCAGACATCTGCTATTTTATCCATGAGATTGTAATCAAGTACAAATATCTGAGTATACCCTTTGGTATAAGACGAGTCTTAAGCCGATCAATTTGGCCGTTCAGACCAACTTTGACGGCATGAACAAATGACAACCAACAATGAATTTACCTGAAGGAAAAAAGAGGTTTAGGAGTGAAGAATCTGAAGTTACACAACAAAAGCTTGCTTTTAAATGGCTATCAAGAGATAATAGGAGTAGTGAGCAAGTGGCAGAAAATGTTGGACGCCATCTATGGTGAAAAACATAGAGGATATGGAGTTACATGATTCCCATTGTGGGGACTTCAATACTGTTAGAACAATGGCAAAAGGGGAGGATGCAATAGAATAACCAATGTAATGGTTGATTTCTTCAGCTGGATAGAGAATATGGAGTTATACGCAAAGCCTTGCCGACAATTTGGGCTGTCAAGTGGCCCCCAAGGCCTAGCTCCAGTGGCAAAAGGTGGAGGATTTGTGGCTTAGGTCGTAGGTTCAAGCCCCACACCATGCAAAGCGAAACCTGGTATTTAAGTGGAGAAGGGTAGAGGGGCGGACCCATTATCCACCGAGTTTAGAAGACTGTGATTGGTCCAAAGGGCGGGTCACAGAAGAATTTCTCGGTTATCAAAAAAAATAAAAAAAAATAAATTTGGGCTGTCAAGTGGCTTGTCTTCCCACCATATACCTATGGATGCCCTTATGAGCCAAGAACGAAGAGTTGGAAGTATGGAGTGTCGTCTTGGAGAGAAGTAAATGGAAACTAACAAGGTGGAAGAGTCGATAACTATCCCTAGGAGGCCAATTTAAAAAAAAATATCTATTCCTGGGAGGTAGATTCTAAGTTGCACGGACTCGGGTGTGGGTATTCGAGACGGATGCGAATCCGAGAGTCGGATTCGGCAACATTTAAATTTTAAGATTCGGGGGTGCGAATCCGAGTATGGATAGCTGAATGAGTTCTCTCAAATGAGAGTTCTTCCATTAAATAGAAAGAATTTTGATTTACATGGCTAAAAATCTGCTATATATCCCTAAATATATGCTATTCCTAATTGTAATATCTCTGAAAATATGCTACATTAATCTATGCTATCTCCTATCATCATTACACAAATATTTAGAGTTATAACATAGATATGTACAGATATTAGATCTGTCCAATCATGCTAACATCCCCCCTCAAATTGATGCCGGTGGATAAAAAAGCATAAATTTGCCTACCAGAAACTGATGACGTTGTTGTGCCATAGACTTTGTAAACACATCAGCTATTTGAAGATCACTGGATACATGTGGAAGAGTAATGACTCTCTTATCTACAGCTTCTCTGATATAATGACAATCCACTTCAATGTGTTTGGTCCTTTCATGATAAACTGGATTAGTAGCAATCTGAATAGCACTTGTATTGTCAGCGTGGAGAGGAGTGGGATTAGATTGAGGAAATCCAATTTCTGCAAGTAAACCACGAAGCCAAACAATCTCAGAGCAAGCAATAGACATTGCTCGATATTCAGATTCGGTGGAAGATTTTGATACACGATCTTGCTTCTTGCTCTTCCAAGATATCAAGGAATCTCCAAGAAACATGCACCAACCCGTGACGCCAGCCCAATCAGAATCACTAAATGCATTAAGCTGAATCTCAGAACCACTAGGAAAGAATAATCCACGAGTAGATGTTCCCAAGAGATATCGAATGATGCGACGGACAGCCACCAAATGTAGATGGCGTGGAGCCTGCATAAATTGACTCACTTGTTGAACTGCAAAAGAGATATCAGGCCGAGTAATAGTAAGATAATTTAGGCTCCCAACTAATTGCTGATACAAAGTTGGATCAGGAAGGAGATCTCCTTCCGCACTGCAGTACTTTACATTCAATTCCAATGGAGTATTTACAGAGGAAGATTCTTGAAGACCAGCCAAAGCGATCAAGGCCTGAGTATATTTGTGTTGGTTCAAGAACACACCTAAAGAATTATAATGAACTTCTAACCCCAAAAAGTAAGTAAGAATACCAAGATCTTTCATATGAAAAGAATCCTTAAGCTGCTGCTGGAGGCTAGTGATTAGTGAAGAATCAGTTCCTGTGATAATAATGTCATCGACATACACCAAAAGAAGAACACATGGAGTATTTTACAGGGGAGGATTCTTGAAGACCAGCCAATTTGAGATCACCATGAAGAAAAGCATTTTTGACATCCATTTGATGAAGAGGCCAATTTTGTGATGCAGCAATGGCAATAATAGTTCGCACCGTACTCATTTTTACTACAGGTGCAAAAGTCTCCTCATAGTTTACACCATACTCTTGTTTGTTGCCAAGGACCACCAATCGAGCTTTGTACCGATCAAGAGTTCCATCATAATTAAGTTTAATTGAATAAACCCATTTACATCCAATTTGGACGGACATTTGGAGGACAAGGAACAATGTCCCATGTGTTATTTTCTTTAAGAGCCAAAAGTTCCTCCTCCATTGCTTTTTGCCAACATTCAAGCTTGGAAGCTTGTGAGTAATCTGTTGGAATAGAGATGGTGGATAAAGTAGAAGAAAAACCATACTGTTTAGGAGTTTGAAACACTCTAGTAGATCGCCGAGGAGGTTCAAGAGGAGCAGACCTTGAAGAAATTTCAGATTCTGGTTGTGGAGCAGTCTCAGGTGGCGGATCTGTTTCGGGATGGAGTAAAGTTGGCCGACGTCGTTCATACACAAATCCTGGTTTGAACCGCTTAGAAGACAATGACAAATCCTCAAAAGTAGGAAGAAGAGGAGAAACAGAAGATGACTCAACATGAGTAGGAAAGAAATACTGATTCTCAAAGAAAATAACATTTCTAGAAACACGAAATTTGTTAGAACTTGGATCATAGCAAATAAAACCTTTCTGTGAAGTACTATAGCCCATAAAAGCACATTTAATAGACTAAACAGAGAATTTATTGCGTTGAAAAGGAGGCAGGTGCACAAAACAAACACAACCAAACGTATGAAAACTATGATAGCTGGGATGCTTATGAAAAAGACGATAATATGGAGACTCAAGATTTAACACTTTAGATGGAAGTCTATTAATCAAATAGACAGCAGTAGACAAAGCTTCAACCCAATATTTAGATGGAACAGAGGACTCAATCAATAAAGTACGAGTAACATCTAAAAGATGACGATTTTTTCGTTCAGTAACTCCATTTTGTTGTGGTGTATATGGGCAAGAGTGTTCAAGCAAGAAATTATTGAATTCATGAGACATATATTCTCCACCAGAATCAGATCTTAATATTTTGATGCATGTGGAAAATTGAGTCTCAACGTAAGCCAAAAATTTCTTGAATATGGAAAACACTTCAGATTTAGATCGAAGAAAATACACCCATGTAAACCGACTATAGTCATCTATAAATGTCACAAAATACTTGAAATGAGCATGGAAAACAACTGGTGAAAAGCCTCAAACATCACTTTGAATGATATCAAAACACTTTGCAGCACAACTACCAAAATTAGGAAAAGAAGAGTTTTACTTTTGCCTAATTTACAAGTAGAACAATCAAAGGAAGCAACTGAAAATTGATTTTTATTTCCCAATAAACCAGAATTGGACAAATGAGACAACACAATAGAATTTGGATGTCCTAGACGTTTATGCCAAACCTCATTCTTAGTAGTGGTAGAAGCAAGAGCTAGAACACGAGGAATAGAAAAGTGTATAGGAAACAATCTTCCAACTTTAGGCCCCTTCGCGATTATCGTCCCCGACACCTGATCCTGCACAAGGCAACCATTACGAGAAAAATTCACATCACAATTGTTATCTACCAATTGGCCAACTGAAATAAGACTAGTGGAGAGCTTTGGTGATACAAAAACATTCTTGAAAGTTTCAGTAATATCCCCAACCTTGGTAATGGGTAAATTACTACCATTGGCAACCTGAATTTGTGTTGGACCATTATACTCACGGATGTTTTTGAGTATATTAGTTGAGTTGGTCATATGATTGGAAGCGCCAGAATCAACAAGCCAAAATTTAGATATTACCTCATTACCTTGCAGCCTTGGGCTGAAAATGCTGACAAGATCAGTTGTTGTACCATTTCAGGAGTAAGAACTTGTCCTACTGAAGACGAGTTATCTGTAGTTGAACCATTTATCCCAACTTGAAAAGCATTTGTCCTACGGTTTTGAGGACGTGTGGGACACTCTTTGATAATGTGTCCTTGTTGTTTACAATAATTACAGAACTTCTTGCCACAATTGCTAGCAATATGACCATATTTCTTGCAACTGTAGCATTAAGTACTAGCCATATCCATGCCCTTTCCTTTCCCTTGAGCTGCAAATGCGACAGTGACAACATTTCCTTGATGAAAAGCATTTTGTGTGAAGAGACGTTGCTCTTCACGAAGTAATTCCCTAAAACAGACATCCAACGAGGGAGATGGATCACGGTTTATCAAGTTGGAGCGAACATTTTCAAAATCAGATCGTAATTTCATCAAAAATTGATCTCGCTTACTTTGTTCATGAACTCCTTGAATGATGGAGATAGATTCAGAAGGTATTGTATTATAAACGATATCGGTAAATTCAACCCATAAGTAGTTAACTTTCTCAAAAAAAATAAAAATTCAATCCATAAGTTCTGAAATCCAGAGAAATAATCTTGAACAGAGAGACCTCCTTGAGAATACATAGTAATTTCATGCTCTAACTGAAAGCGCCTTGCGCTATGGTCTTGGTTGTAAACCTTTTGTAAATAATCCCACATTGCCTTTGCTGTCTTGTATGGCCTGAGATTAAGAACAATAAGAGGGTCAATTGACCCTAAAGTCCATGTAATCACCCGAGCATCTTTAACCTTCCATTGACCGAGCTTTGTAGGATCAGTAGGAGTAGGATCACTTCCATCTATATGTCCCCATAATTCTTTTCCGGTGACAAATAGTTGGAATTGAAATTCCCAAGCAGAGTAATTTTTTCCTGTGAAACGAACATGGAAGGACTCAAACTGATATGACGCCATGTTCTTGACAAGTTAAGGAAGATAGAAATGCAATGATACAAAATAACCAAAATGACCAAGACTAGGATTCCAAGATGCCTAAAATTCCAAGATACTTAGGACTTACTGTTGACTAAAAAACAGTAAGCTGAACCAAAACTTTCAATTTTTTTTTTTGAAAGAAACCACAGATGAAAGACACTAAGAATCAAAGCACTGAAAAAGGCTCTAATACCATGTCAATTTTGCTGAATGAGTTCTCTCAAATGAGAGTTCTTCCATTAAATAGAAAGAATTCTGATTTACATGCCTAAAAATCTGCTATATATCCCTAAATATATGCTATTCCTAATTGTAATATCTCTGAAAATATGCTACATTAATCTATGCTATCTCCTATCATCATTACACAAATATTTAGAGTTATAACATAGATATGTACAGATATTTAGAATCTGTCCAATCATGTTAACAGGATACGGGTGCGGGGATACGGCTAATTGGTATACCTGGTATATATGATATAAGGTGTAATATTATATATACATGTTATAATTGCTTATTATTTTTAGTGTACCTCTAAAAATAAATTATATCAATAACAACAATAATAATATATCTAGTCAAATAAGTGGAGGATTTGTGGCTTAGGTCACAGGTTCAAGCCCCACACCATGCAAAGCGAAGCCCGGTATTTAAGTGGAGAAGGGTAGAGGGGCGGGCCCATTATCCACCGAGTTTAGAAGGCTGTGATTGGTCCAAAGGGCGGGTCACAGACGGATTTCTCGGTTATCAAAAAAAAATAAAAAATATATCTAGTCAAATAAGTGGATATATATATATATATATATATATCACTAAAAATTTTTATGAAATATATAAAATAATTAATTGCATATTTTGGTATAATTGCATACAAAATAAAAGGAGTATAATTGTTAAAAAAGAGAGAATATAATAAACATTAAAAGTATAATTTATTTTATAAATAAAAAAGGACACACTTATCTAGAGAAACCCTTCGTCTCTAGTTTTCTTTTTCAAGAAAAACTGAAAAGACTCAAGAAAGATAAAAATGCTCAGTATTTCCTGTACTTTTTCAAGAAAAAACTCCTCTTTCTTTTCTGTATTTTTTCAAGCTTCGTCCTCTTTACTTTTTCAAGCTTCATCATAAAAAGTAGCGCCGCCTCCTCTCTGAAGATGTCGTCGGAAACTGATATCTTTTTCCCCAAATCTTTTCTCGGCCCTGGTCAAAGTGTCTGGATCGGATTGACCGAATCCGACACGCACCCCGCACCCGTGCCCGCACCATTGTCGCGTCGAGACGGGTTCGCCTGCAAAAATGAAGAGTCCGCTCAACATAGTGTAGATTGACTCTCATTAAATCAGTTTTGGATGCCCTTCCAACTTATATGTAAGCCCTTTCTCTTTGCCAAAAAGAATTGAAAAGAAACTCAAACAAGCTGAGAAGGGTGTTTCTCTAGCAAGGGAATAAAGAGAAGCATGGATACAACTTGGTTAAATGTAAAGAGGTGACAATGAGCAAAACACGAGGGGGTCTAGGCATTAAGAACTTGAGTATCCAAAACACTAAATTGCTGCAAAAAATGGTTGTGGAGATTCTGTTGTGAAGATATGGCATTATGGAGGAGGTTCATTGCTGAGAAATATGGCCTATAGAGCAACTTGATAATTGAAGAGGGGAATGACACTTTTGGGTGCTCTGTATGGAAACTGTCAGGAGAATGTGGATTGCTTTCAATGCGAAGGTGACCTTCAGAGTGGGGAGTGGTTTGAAGGCTAGTTTCTGGAATGAGATCTGGTTAGGTGATGTGAAATTGAGGATACTTTTCCCTGATTTGTACATTATTAGCCTACAACAGAATGCCACTATAATGTAGATTTGGAGCCCTCAAGGTTAGGACCTTATGTTTAATAGGACTCTAAATGATTGGGAGGTTGGAGGAGTAGCAAAACCTACTACATACTTTAAACTAATTTTCAGGAATTGCCACAGAGTTCAACAGACCAATTTGGAAATTGCATAGCAGAGGAGTTTTTTTACAGTGAAGTCCTGTAACTCGAGAGGAATACCAATCACTCTTTGGCAATAGTTTGGCCCTGGAAATTAATCTAGAAGATAAAGATCCCTTTAATTTCACATGGTTGTAATTAGAAGAGCTTGTCCAATCCTTGAAGTGCTACAAAGAAGAGGTATACAAATTTGTTCAAGGTGTTATTTGTGCGGACAAGAGGCTGAAGTTAATGGCCATTTATTTTTGCATTGCATGACAACTACAAATTTGTGGAACATGTTCGTTTGTATACTCGGGGTAAATTGGACAATGCCCAAAACCACTTTTAAGGTCCCAACACACTGGCAAGGAATTGGAAAGAGAGGATCAAAGGAAGATTGGTGGAAAAATATCCCTGCTTGCATTTGGTGGACACTACGGAAAGAAAGGAATTAGAGATGTTATAAAGAGAAGGTTAGCAGTACACAGAAGATCAAGATGAAATGTCTTGGTCTTTTATATTTTTGGTGTAAGCAAGATTTAGGGGGGGAAGTAGATATTTTAATGGAGTTTACAGACCAACTATAAATTTTTGAAAGTTTGTTTTTGGATTTTGAGTATGAGGCACCCCTTGGGGGTTTGTAAATCTCTCTTCATCAGTTTCTTGATGAGTTCTTTTGTGTGAATACAAAGTTACCTATTTCAAAAAAATCTACCTGAAAAGCAAAATTGGTGACAAAATCCTACATTGTTAAAACTATGTGGGTAATGGAAAAAATAAGTGAAGGGTGGGACGAGTTCTCGCAACACACAAGATTGGTGGTTGATAATGGTGCTAGAATCAAAACCCGGTTAGATGTTTGGAATGGAGATGAGAGTTTCTAGAGTAAATTTCCAAATCTATTTAACTGTGTTGTGAACTAGGAGGGATATGCCACACCCCAAAACTTTGGTGGGACGGACTGACGATCAGTGCCTTGACTTAATCGAGCGAATTAACCTTACATGATTTATGAAACGTGATACATGCATACGAGGAAAAATATTGCCTTTTTCCTTCCAAGAAGTACTTTTCTTTCATTAAACGTCTTGAGTCTTCCTTTCATAAGCTTGTAATATTTACATATTCAAAACAAGGATACATGCGTGCAAGATGAGATATTAATGAAAAAGAACTTAACAATACTAGTGTGTATATGGAACCTCTAAGATAAACCTGAGTTTGATCGGGCACATGTAGTTGAAGCTAAAAAAATGCTATTAGGCACTTTTTTGAGGTTGTCAATTTTAGTCCTTTTTGATTTTTCAATCTCCATGGGAGAAATTCTCCGGATGCTCTGGCTGGAGTTTTTCAATAGATATGGGGGAAGATAGGATTTTTTATAATGTAGGGTTTAAAACCTACGACATTACTATGAGATATTAAGATTCATAAGTATGATTCGACTGGATCGAGCGCAACAGATATTTAATGAGACAAGTTACTATTAACATTAATGTCATGAAGTGGTTGGTGTTTGTCTTCAATGTAGCTACGGAAGAAAAGAGGAAGATAATAAAGAGATGGAACATGAAGGACAACTTTTCATAATGAAAGTGGTAGGTACATAATGTCACGGGCCTATTATTCGAAGGCTCGTGAGACAGCAACTGAAGGCTTGCACAGCTCCTCGGATGCTCAGTCCTTACCCAAACAAGCACACCAACGTGCCCAGCAATCTGTCTAACACAGTCCACTAAAACAGCCAACAAGGAAGCAATAAAAGAAAGCAAGCTTTGGGAGGCAAGTGCCAATTTTTCTTGATATTTTTCTAAGTGTTCTCTATACAAGTGAACCTTACAACATATATGTCTAAAAGCTGAAAAACCAAGCTAAAACGTTGGGGACAAGTTCCCCTAAAATAATGGACTACAAGGGTGTCTTTACAAGTCAAAGGTATGCTGGAGTGTTCCTTAAATTCAGGCAGCCTTGTCCCTTCTTCTGGGCCCTTGCTGGCTGAAAGTCATGGTCACCACATGTTCATCAAGGGTCTCCAGAATGTCTCCGAAAGATGGAATAAAATCTGTACGCTGTTTGAAACCCGACGATTCCGCCCCGCTCCCGAAAACGCTGGATTTTAATGTAACGCCTTCTGGGGTGGTACACGCTCCCCCACCTGACTTGGCGACGACCCCGGCGCCACACACCTGCAAATAAGAATGGACCTTGTTGCGAAACTGCCACAAGTCCTCGTACTTCTCCCACGTTGCCTCCTCTGGTGCAGTTCCTTTCCAATGGATGAGGAACTGCGAGCTCGAATTGTTCCAGCCCTTGCTGCGAACCAGCTGATGATCAATAATGGCCTCGATCTGTTTGTCCACGGCTGGTGGAGTAATAAATATTTGAGCTCTACCGGTCTGCCCCCTATCCCTGTCCTCCATGTCTTCAAAATACGATTTTAGTTGACCAGCATGGAAAACCGGGTGTATCTTCAAGTGATGGGGCATATCAACACGATACGAAATTTTGCCAGCCTTGGCAATAATCTCGAAAAGGACCCCTCTATAGCGGCGAATCAGACTCTGACTCACTCCACGTAGCGACTTGAATTGTCTAGGGTTGAGCTTTACCATAACTCGATCCCCAATTCGATAGTCGACTGGACGCCGATTTCGATCAACAAACTTCTTCATTTTTCGGGCTGCCTTATCAAGGTAAGACCGTGCAAGGTCGACCTATTCCTCCCAGGCCTTTGCCATTTGATAGGCACCCGGACTCTTCAAACCGGCGTCGACGGGCAAGGATTGTGGCGTGTTGGGCTGCTGCCCGGTAGCTAACTCGAATGGACTTCTTCCCGTTGCCTCACTCCGCTGTAAATTATAAGAGAACTGGGCAGTGTCCAGCAGCTTTGCCCAGTCCTTCTGATTGGCACTGACATAGTACCGCAAATAGCACTCCAAGAGTGCGTTGATCCGCTCCGTCTGTCCGTCCGTTTGGGGATGAAAGTTGGTCGAAAAGTGCAATTCTGACCCAAGCTGAATAATTCACGCCAAAATGCACCGGTGAATCGAGGATCTCGATCACTAATAATATGCTTGGGTATGCCCCAATGCTTCACGACGTCTCTTAAGAATATACGGGCTGCCTCTTTAGCTTTGCAGCTGGCCGTTGTGGCAGTGAATGTCGCGTATTTTGAGAAGCGATCAACAACAACCATAATGGTCCCGAACCCCTCTGAATTCGGCAAACAAGTGATGAAATCCATGGTGATGCTGTCCCATGGTTTCTCAGCAATCGGCAGTGGCTCAAGCAGTCCACCCGGCGCCTTCGTTTCAACTGTCTTGTTGACAAACGAGGCAAGTACGCACATAGACCTCAATGTCGTCCCGCATTCGAGGCCAATAATAAGAAGACTCCAACAGTGCCAACGTCCTCTTCTGTCCCGGATGACCAGCCCACATTGTATCATGACTCTCCTTGATCAAAGTACGCCGAAGACTAGCCCATTTCGGCACGTACACACGTCTGCCTGTGGTGTACAGCAAGCCATTCTCCTCCCAAAACTTCTTCGTCTTGCCTTGTTGGGCCAAAATGAGAAGTTGCTTGGCCACAGGATCGTGCTGCATACCCTCTTTAATATCATCAATAACGCTGCTGCAAGTTGAGCTAATAATCGCAGCAAGGGCAGCCTTGCGACTAAGTGCGTCAGCTACAACATTTGCCTTCCCCGGCTTGTACTCAAACGTGAAATTGAATTCAGCCAAGAAGTCTTGCCAACAGGCCTGCTTGGCAGTCAGCTTCTTTTGAGACTGAAAATAAGTTGTCGCGACGTTGTCCGTCTTAACAACAAAATGAGCACCCAATACATAATGACGCCAAGTCCGTAAGCAATGGACCACGGCCGTCATCTCCCTCTCATGAGCAGAATAGCGTCGCTCTGCGTCATTCAGTTTTCTACTCTCAAACGCTATCGGGTGGCCCTCTTGCATCAGGACGCCACCAATAGCAAAATCAGAAGCATCAGTATGAATTTCGAAAGCTTTTGTGAAATCTGGTAGCGCCAAAACAGGCTCCTCAATAATGGCAGCCTTGAGCTCTTCGAAGGCATCTCGACATAAGTCTGTCCATTCCCACTCACGACTCTTTTTCAGCAAGTCGGTGAGTGGAGTAGCAATAGCGGAATACCCAAATATGAAGCGTCGATAGTATTTGGCGAGGCCAAGGAAGGACCGCAATTCTGGTACCTTCGTTGGGGCCTCCCAGTCCCGAATTGCCTCGACCTTGTCACTGTCCATCCTTATTTCTCCATGGCTGATCGTGTGCCCAAGGAACTGGACAGTGGCCTGGGCGAAGCTGAATTTTTCCTGCTTCACACACAAATCGTTGTCACGCAATACCTTGAACACTTTGCACAAGTGCTCAACATGCTCCTCTAAGCTGTTGCTATAAACGACAATGTCGTCCAAATAGATGACCACAAACTGATCTAAAAAGGGATGGAACAGTTTGTTCATCAGTGTACAAAACGTAGCTGGGGCATTCGTCAAGCCGAACGGCATAACCAGCCACTCGAAGGCACCATAACGAGTGACACAAGTCGTCTTTGGCTCATCACCTTCAGCAATTCGGACTTGGTAGTAACCCTTCCTCAAGTCCATTTTCGTGAACACCTTGGCCTGTCCCAATCGATCGAATAAATCTGCAATCAAGGGAATGGGATACTTGTTCTTCACCGTGACCTTGTTGAGGGCCCGATAATCAATACACAAGCGCAACGTCCCTTCCTTCTTCTTTTGGAACAAAAGAGGCGCACCAAAAGGCCCCTTCGAAGGCCTGATATGCCCAGCTTCCAGCAACTCCTTGAGCTGCTTCCTCAGTTCCTCTAACTCCGGGGGCGCCATACGATAAGGTGTCATGGCAGGTGGCTTTGCCCCGGGAACCAGTTCAATCTGATGATCAACTTCCCTTCGTGGTGGCAACCGTTGGGGAAGTTCTTCCGGCATCACGTCCCTATTATCATAGAGGACCTGCTCGACACAGTGAGGCAAGGCTGCCGCCTCAATCGAGTCTCCGACGCCTCCAACAAGGGCAGCAAGGAAGGTTGGTTCCCCTCTCTTGAAGCCCTTAACAAGCTGCATGGCGGACAAGTGTACTCTGTTTTGTGGCACCCGAATAAGGGGCACCACGCACGAACCTCCGGCATCGCTAATGTGTAGTTGGTTGAGACGCGGCGAAATAAACGCGTTCACTTCATACCAAAAATCCAGCCCCAAAATAATGTCAAAAACATCCATGGGCGCAATGGTGAAATCTGCCAGCCCCTTCCACCCTCCTAACCCGATAGGAACTTTAGGAGTGAATCCGTGGACAGTTGTGGGAAGGGCGTTGACGGTTTTCAGCATCGTATCACCAACAACGTAATTCAGACAAAGGTCGGTGGCCCTTTCCTTTGTTACAAAATTGTGAGTTGCACCTGTGTCTACCATAATTCTAACGTCTTTGCCATTCAACTTGGCATTGACAAACAATGATTCGCGCGGCCTTATACTAGCCGGCTGGGTAGCCAACGCAGCAAGAGTTATATGATTAAACAATGCCATATGATTAAACATCCCAACAGCAACATTCTTACTCTTTTCAGCCCCGCTAGCCTATCCGCCTTGCTCACCGGATGGACCTCCAGTTTGCGATGCAACCTGTTCTTGCTGTTTTTGAGCAGCAACTATTGCATTTAATTTACTTAAGGACGGACAGTAACGGGCAGCATGGGTAGTTTCACCACAAATATAACAACCCTCACGATGTGGAGCGCCTTTCTTACGATCCTCATAGTTCTTGCGGAAATTAGAAGGTTGGTTGCGATTGTTACCTCTTGTATCGCTGCCTCTGTTGGGAACTGGCCTGTTCTTGGTTCGACTGCTATCTCCTCTTGGAGGAACATTTTTGCTCCGATTGTCCCTCCCCTTCGCTGCTTCTGCCCGAAAGTCATTGAGTGATTCTGCCACTACGATCGCTTCGTCAACATCACGAACTTGTCGCCTTTGGAGCTCTTGTTTGGCCCAGTTTTGGAGGCCATCCAAGAAGTAAAACAACAAGTCCTCACTTGTCAAACTCGGAATTTGGAGAGTGAGTCTCGTGAACTCCTTCACATAGTCCCGAATGGAGGATGTTTGCTTCAATTCCCTCAACTTCCGACGAGCTTCATGCACCACGTTTTGAGGGTAGAACTGTCGCTTCAACTCCCCTTTGAACTGCTCCCAATTGTCTATGGAACAAACCCCTCTCTCCATGTCCGCCTTTTTCCTCAGCCACCACAGCATGGCGGTGTCGCTCAAGTACATAGCTGCTGTCCGAATTTTGGCAGCTTCACTGGTCATGCAAACATGCTCGAAATAAGCATCCATTTGCCACAAGAAGTTCTCAACATCTTGGGCATTTCTTTCACCACGAAACTCTTTTGGCTTAGGAGCTTCAATCCGTGTCTCACGGACAGTGACGGGACCAGCAACTCCCGCAGTGGCAGTCTCGTCAACCTGCCTCTTCAAAGTCTCAAACTCTCGGTGAAGGGAGGAGAGAGCTTCGGTGAGCTTGAGTTCGAGGTTGGTCAGTCCTTCCTTGTTAACCTCCTCAAGCTCTTCAAGGTTACTCTTCACCTCATCGAAGGCTTCAACTCTCGGTGTATTTTAAATGTATAGATGTGCCCATGTGGACATATTACTATTTATAATTATGCAATATTTATGATGTCCACGTGGGCACATATATACCTTTAATATACACAATGAAATAGTGCAGGGGGTAAAAGGTCCTCCATAAAGTTTGGAATCGTAACAGCAATTTCGGCCAAAGTTTGAGTATTTTTCAGACCTTTTTCCCTTTTTTAAAACATATATTAATCGATAAATCTATTATTGGTAAACAATGAGCCTCATCTTTACTTAACCAAAAGTTTTGGGCTCGAGCTCCAAAATGGAAAACAGTCTTTCTTGAAAGCGCTTCTCTCCTTAATGGTCGTTAAGTGCGGGAATCCAAATTAATTGGGTCCCACAATAAAAATATCAAGCACGGCATGAAAAAATAAAATTGGGGCCTGAAGACTTTGCTTTAGTTGCTTTGCCCTGTGGTTGGCCCCGTGGACAATACCCTCTCAGCCGACTAAGTAGTGCCCCCTAACACATTGGCAGATTTGGCCCGTTTGAAAAATCATAGCATTCGACTCCTGGGCACATAAAGTTCTTTAGGTTTCAAATCATGTTGCATTTTGTGGAAAACTTATAAAATCACATATGATCTGTTAAAATAGGAATATGTTTATACAATCCTATTAGAATAGGAATAGGAATAGGAATAGAAATATAAATAGGAATACTAAATAGTATCCTACCTGGTAAAGGATTGTATTCTAGGGTCTATAAATAGGGTCTCAATGTAATAATGCAGAAACAACAACAATTCAATAATATTCTTTTCCTATATTTCTCACATGGTATCAGAGCCTCTACGATCTTGGTAAACAATCAAAGAGCTTCCGCTGCCGGCGGGCGGCTATATTATCCATATATGCCGCCCGTTCGGCCAACGATTATGTTAGCAAAAGTTGGTTCACCGTGTATCTTTCCGGTGACTATTTTCTCATATCTAATTTGTGTAGCACCGTGCCATCATTCCGGTGACTACTTTCTTATATCTAATTTGTGTAGCACCGTGCTATCATTTCAGTGGCTACTTTTTCATATTTAATTTGTGTAGCACCTTGCCATCTTTCTGGTGACTACCTTTTTTTTTGCATATCTTATTTGTGTAGCACCGTGCATCTCTCCGGACTACTTTTCATATTTAATTTGTGTAGTACCGTGGATTTTTCCGAACTATTGTCTCATATCTGAGTTGCATAGCATCATGTGTCTTTTCAGTGACTCCTCAGATTTGATTTGCATAGTTCCATTCGTCTTTCTGGTGACTCCTCAAATTTGATTTGCGTAGGGTTGTGCCATCATTCCAACCCTACCCGTATAATTTTTCTTTTTCAGCAGGGTCGTGCCATCATTCCGAACCAACCCATATTATTTCTCTTTTTAAATGGGGTCGTTCCATCAATTCGAACTATCCTATATAATTTCTATTTTCTAGTTGGGTCGTGACATCATTCCGACCTACCATATAATTTTATTTCTTATATTGTGACCATTTTTAGCCATCAAAATCTAAATACTCTGGCATATGAGCATGTTCTGGCCAGTTTTCGGTGACTTGTTTAATATCGACTCATCTATTGATTCCAACATGATCCATATACTTTATACTAGATTTTGAGCCTTTATTGCTCAGGGGGAGTTTAGTAGCCTTGTATGTCGATTATGTGAGTCACTCTATGGTCTGAAACAGTCTTTGCAAGTTTGGTTTGGAAAGTCCAACACTATACTTTTATCACTCTGTGTTATATCGACATTATGCATCAAATTCAATAATTCATGATAAGACCAAGCACATTGAGATTGAGCACATTGAGATTGATTGTCAACTTTGTGAAGTCGAGTGATCAAGTTGCAGATATCTCACCAAGCCCCTCATCGGTCCTTGTGTTAATTACATTTGTAACAAGCTAGGTACATGAATTATATGCACTAGCTTGAGGGGGAGTGTTAGAATAGGAATAGGTTTATACAATTCTATTAGAATATGAATAGGTTTATACAATCCTATTAGAATAGGGATAGGAATATAATAGAAATAGGAATACTAAATAGTATCCTACTTGGTAAGGATTGTATTCTAGGGTCTATAAATAGGGTCTCAATGTAATAATGTAGAAACAACAACAATTCAATAATATTCTTAACCTATATTTCTCACATGATCAATTAATGAAGCAAATATCATAGTTCCATAGATATGAGAACATCAAGAAAAACTCATAAAATCTTAACATTCTCTTCCCATTTCATGAACCTTTACTTTTAACATTTTGAAAGTCATAGAATCTTCTAAATTCATGGGAAAACCTTAGCATAATGAAAACATCATTTGGAAGCTTGAAACATGCACATTTTGATCATGCAAAGCATGACT
Organism: Solanum tuberosum; assembly: GCF_000226075.1. Classification (NCBI taxonomy): domain Eukaryota; kingdom Viridiplantae; phylum Streptophyta; class Magnoliopsida; order Solanales; family Solanaceae; genus Solanum; species Solanum tuberosum. Next base: position 935,308 of record NW_006238948.1, on the reverse strand, counting down.
TGTGGGTCTAAATATTTATTAGATGTGGATTTTCCAACCAATTTTATGACAGGATTTATTTGTGAAAATCCTTTGGAACATGTATTCATTCGCTTTTGATGCTTGGGCAACATATATTTGAATAGTTTTAAGACATTTTGCAATTTATTTTTTGGAGAAAAAAACAGGGAACAATAAGTGTTTGGAATGTAATGTGGATCTATTCCTATTAGTTTAAGGGCAATATTGGCAAAGATACTTGCACCATAAGTGCTAGGATAGATACCCTATATATGGTTAGACTTGAGAAGAAGAGAATATTTACCTTTGGTGAGTTATGGTTTGTCTTTATCTGATTTTTTATACTGCAATAAGTTTATCTGTTTATTTTCCTTCAATTCGAAACAATTGTGCACAAGGCTACTTATATGATATAGCTCTCTCTAAAACATTAATGCTTTAAAAGGGAAAATTTTATGAGCTGTATGAGCTAGATGCTGAAATTGGTCACAAGGAGCTTGATTGGAAAATGACGCAAAGTGGCGTGGGAAAATGTCGACAGGTATGCTGTACTTAGTTCACTTGGGATATTTGAAGAGGGAGTTTTGATCATTTTCAGGTTTAGCTTAGTCTTCGGAATCTGATTCATGTACTTATTTTCTTGCTTTTCTTTCAGGTCGGTATATCTGAAAGTGGAATTGATGAAGCTGTTCAGAAGCTCCTAGCGCGAGGGTAAGAGTTAGAAATCTCATTTTTGAGATCTGTATCTTTTTTCAGGGGAACAGGATAACAGCTTTTGCTGCTACCGATCTCTGATTCCTAGTTACTAATGACTCTGCTAGTTTATCTGCAATTAGAATTGCTGATCTGTTTGTTTGTATTAGTCAGTTCTTAACAAGTCATCACTCATGGTCATAGCTGTGTCACCTTTTCAGCATGACTTATGACTTATTCTTTAGTAACAATTTACAATTGACCACCTCCACCACCAACATGCCAGTGTAATCACGTGGGTCTGGGGATAAACAAAGCAAATGAAACAATGGTTATAGGAAGAAATGAAGATCTTATACTATGCAAATACTAAATAATACTACTAAATAAGGAGAAGATGAGTAGAAGAGACTAGTCCCCTTGCCTTTCCCGCATAAAAGTATGACAACACTCTGCCACCTACTACCATTCTACACTATTCCTTGACTTCCATACTTCCATATCTATGGTCATGTCTTCAGTAAACTAAAGATATGTCATGTCTTGTTTAATCACCTTACCCAGTTCTTTTTCAGCCTACCTCTATCTCTCATAGAACCTGTTATAGCCAACCTCTCATACCTGCTCACTCGTGCATCACACACCTCCTTTTCACATTCCCGAACCATCTCAACGTTGCTTCCCTTATCTTGTCTGCCACAGAGGCCACTCCACCTTGTTCGTATAACTTCATTCCTAATCCTATCCTTCCTACTATGCCCACAAATTCATCTGGGCGTTCTCCTCTCTCGCACATTCATCTTCTAAACGTTTGCATTCTTGACTAGCCTCACTATACCCCATACAATAAAGTAGGTTGAACCGCCACTTTGGAATTAACCTTTAAGTCTTGATGACTTATTCTTATCACATAGTACCCTAGACGCTAACCTTGATTTCATCTGTCCACTCTAATATGATGTGCCACATCATCATCTATCTTCTTGTGTCTTTGAATTATAGACTTACGATACCTGAAACTTCCCCTCTTGGGTATGACTTGTGTATCAATCTTCACTTCCACCTCCACCTCATGCGTATCATCACTGATCGTGCACTTTGGTACTCTGTTTTAGTCCAGCTTAATCTAAGATCTTTAGATTCTACTTTCTAGAGTCTGTCTCCAACTTCTAGCGTATTGTTAACTCCATCACGCATCTTGTCGAACAATACTATGTCATCTGCTAATGACATATTCCATGACAACTCCCTTTGAATATGGTGCGTCAATTCTTTTGTCACTAAGGCAAACAAAAACACACTAAGGGATGATCCCTAGTGCAACCCCATTTTGATCGGGAAGTGTTCTGAGACACCTTCCATTGCTCTTACCCGAGTCTTTGTCTCCAAATATATGCCACATGAACACCTCTAGCTTCCAAATACCTCCATAAAACTCCCTAGGAGCTTTATGGTTTTCTAGGTCAATGAATACCATGTTCAAGTCTTTCATCCTATCCCTATACTACTCTAACAATCTCCTAGCTTCTGTAGTTGATTGTTTGGTATGAATTCGATTTGGTTCTCGAGATAGACACACCACTCCACATTCACATCCACATCTCGACCACCCTCTCCCAAACTTACGTTATGGGGCTTTAGTATCTTGATACCCACATAATTATTGCGACTTTTAATATCACCTTTGTTCTTGTACAATGAAATCATTGTACTCCATCTCCACTTCTCTGACATTCTAGTTGGGCTAAAAATGACATTAAACAACCCAATTAGCTCACTCCTTGCCTATTTTGCCAGCGTTCTTCCCAAATTCCACCATTTTTTTTTTGTGGCTTGGTTGCTTTTGCTTCCTCATCTTCTGACTTGTCCCCTTAACCTAGTAGACTTTATACATCTATAATGCCTAAAATCCTTACGACCCTCGGAAAGCTCCAACTCCCGACGCAATATCCCTGTCACCTTCCTCATTCAAGGGCTTATGGAAATAGGACATGCATCTCCGTCTAATGTATGCCTCTTCTTCTAATACTTCTCCATTCTTGTCCTTGATACACTTAACTTGGTCCAGGTCATGGGCCTTCCTCCCTCTCGACTTGCAAGTCTATACAACTTCTTATCCCCACCTTTGGCCTTGAGCTCTTCATACAAGTCTCAAAAGTTGCCGTTTTAGTTGCTCTGCCTACCACACTATGGTAGATCACCAATTGCTCCTCTATCTTCTGGAAGCTCGAGTTGGCTATAACCAAATCAAAAGCTTTAGCAGTATCTAAAAGCGAACCCCCTTCTTTGTTTCTATACCTAGAGCCATAACAACCATGCATAATCCTTCGAAGTGGTCCCTATTTGACCATTAAAATCTCATCCTAGAAATAGCTTCTCGGTGTGCGGGATACCTCTCATAACCTCGTCCAACTCACATTTGTTCTCCTCATCTAAACTAGCTTGCAGTGCGCATGCACTAATTATGTTAAAAGTCAGCCCTCCACAACTATCTTAATGACCATCATCCTATCATTAACCCTCCTAACCTCTACCACTTGATCCCTATAGACTAAATTACCTACTCCCCTCCTACTCGTTGAGCTTTCTGAGTACCACAACTTAAACATGTCTACATCCCTAGCCTTAGTTCCCACCCATTCGACCATTAGGTTTTCTGGACACACGCTACAGTGACATTCCTCTTTTTGAGAATCTTCACTAACTCTATTTACTTCCCTATCAAGGTCTCTATCATGCCCTAAGCCTATACTCGGCACTCAGAACCATTGTTTGTCCCAAGCGATCTCTTGTCCTGGCTTACTAATATGCAGAAGATTGAACAACTTATGCGAAAGCTTTATAAAAGATGAGCATCACAATGATTAAACAAAAATTAAACCATCTCAACAACTTTATCTAGAAGTCTAAATAATAATGATATATGTGTTTGAAAACATCTGAAAACAATGACTTGACTGACTCATCTAACTCGTCTATGAAGCCTCTAATGAACTAAAGATAGGTGCCAGGACAAAAATCCCGACAACCTGAATATTCCACTAGCAATGTCTACTATGTACTGAATAACCATATGAACTGGATCCCTCTGAAAGCAAGAAGGTCTCACCAAATGCTGATGGAGAAAGATCCTAGTGAAGCGTTGTTGCCGATCTTGAAAACCTGGATCTGCATCTTTTAAAGATGCAGCACCAAATGACGTCATTACATGGAATGTACGGTATGTAAAAATAGTTGAAAGAAACAACTTGCCAAACTAAATATACTAAATTGAAAGAGTAAATCCGAGGTAGATTGTAAAATAGTCAACTGAAAAGTAACGCATGCATGAGTACTTTAACAACCAAACTTTTCAATTGAATATGTATGCAATAGTAGCAAATACTAAAAATACTATAATTTGCTTTTCGTGAGGAGTTTCTCTAACCAACAACCATCACGTGAGCCTCATGATGATACAACGTCTTGCCCACGTTGCTAGAGCCATCCAATACCTTACCAGGGCAAAGGAAAAATTGAACTAATGGATCCAATCTCTAAGCCCTTATCGGGGGCTTTCTAAGGAGTTGTCTGAATCAACGGCACGATCCTATTCTATACTGGCGGTGCAGTTCTGGGGTTTGGATTATATGAACCCTTACCCAACTCGGTGCTCAAAAAACTCTCAAGATAATGCAATAATGCTCAATAACTTTAAAGATGTCCCACTTCATGGAAAGTATCCCACTTTAGGGGAAAAACTGAAAGTCTGTTACTCTGAATCTCTGCTCACTAATACTGCTTTAGAATTGAACTTGGAAACTTGACTATGACTTTTTGAAAATCTTGTTATGGTTTTAAAACTTGACTATGCCTTTTTGAAAATCTGGTTATACTTTTCTCAAATATGAGATATACTTTCAAACTGACATGCTTTCTTTAAGAAACTATCTAGATCTTCTTTCTGAAAATATGCATCTTGAATGTTCCATTCTCAAAAAAAAATAAATTTCCATTCTCAAAAAAATATGCATCTTGAATGCAAAATATACTTTCTTGAAATTCTTCCTGAAATACTTCTTTCATTCTTGAAATATACTTTGCTCATGAAAACAATGCATAAGAAATAGTATGACAAGATTCTCAACTAACTTTAGCTAAGAAGGGGTCATGTGGTGGAATAGCATGAACCCTAAATTAATCAAGAATCATTAACAACATAAACTATAATGATTTCAATATTTATTTTTTTGAGAATGGTAACTTTTTCTTCTATTTATCCACAGGTATACTACATCAAAGTAGCCCCCCTTCCAAAAAGTATTACAAACTAGACTGACTCCATCTGTGCTTTTTGTCACAAATAGTCTAAAACATCAAAAAGTTCTTCTGCCTGTACTAAGACTTTCTGTTTACACCAAAAATAATAAAGAGCTATACAATTCATCTTGAAATTCTGCACATTGTTCTTCTTGCCCTCAAAACATCTTTGATTCCTTTCTTTCCACACTGTCCACCATATACAAGTTGGGACAATCCTCCATCTCTCCTCCTTAATTGTAGTATTGCCAATATTGATCCAACAATTTAGGAGTTGTACTATGTTTCTTGGTTTCACCCAAGTGATCTTTCTAAGGCTGCTGAATATTCTCCATAATTGATCTGTCCATTTGCAATTCAAAAAGAGATGGTTGACTGTCTCTTCCTGTTCCTCACACAAATAGCATCTTGAGCATAGTTGGAACTTCCTCTTCTTTATATTCTCTTGTGTCAGCACTGCTTCCTTTGCTAGTAACCATGTGAAACAGTTTACCTTGTTTGGGATTTTAGTTCTCCATATCATCCGCCATGGCCATAGCTCCATCCTATCATTTGAATTTGATTGATTAAGATCTTTGTAAGCTGACTTGACACTGAAAACCCCTTTGCTACCAATCTTCCACACAACCTTGTCTTCTTCCCTAGTCAAATTGCTAAATTGTGCCAGTGTATCATGGAAGGCCACTATGTTCCCCATCTCCCAATCATTTAGATTCCTCCTAAGATGTAAGTTCCACCCCTGTCCTGTCCACATTTCAGCCACAGTTGCATTTTGTTGAAGGCTTAGTGTATATAAGTCTGGAAATAATTGTTTCAAGGTTCTTTGGGCTATCCATCTGTCCTCCCAAAATGACACCTTCATTCCATTACCCACCTGGAATCTGATTCTAGAAAGAAACAGAGGCCAAAGATTTCTTATTGATCTCCAGATACCACATCCATATGCTCAATAATAGAATCAACAATGAGCATATTCGAAATAAAAGAATTCAAAAATCATGAACTTTGGGGTGAAACCTTAACTTTGATCTACTTACTTAGATTATAGATGTAGGGCATGAGGAAGAACTTAGTTTCTCAATATACTATCCTTACATACCTTAGTGACAAAGCTAGATGAAGAACCTTGGAAGAGGAACCCTAACTTGGTGTTTCTTGAAAATTCTTGAGTGTTGATGTTTGGGGAGAGAATGAAAGGGTTTCAATGATGAAAACTGATTGTCTAACCGTCCTAAGATGTTGTAAGGTCATTTAGATAACTTCCCCAAAGGTTTTAGGATAAAAATACCCTCCTCTAACACAAAATCGATGAAATTTCACGCCCTACCGTCATCTGAGTGATAGGCCGTCGCTTGGGTGACGGGCCGTCATAACTAAGCCAAAAAAATGAGCTCACTAGTTAAGTGTGAAGCCCACTTATGACGGGTCATCACACTTGTGACGGACCGTCACTCACTGCCAGATTGGAACATCTCTAGTAATCAGTCATAACTTTTTACTCCGGACTCGGATTCACGAATGGTTGGTGGCTTTGGAAAGAAGACTCATAGACCTTTAATTTGTTAGGTCGTGAGCCACCTAACAGAGATGTCATCGTTTGAAGTTTTGAGAATTGGTAAACATTGTATTCTTCAGCATTACCTGGGGACCTTTAAAATATCAGTAAAGAACAAAAAGCATAATACTTACAAGGATCCTAAGAGTTTTAAAAGTTGATCTGAATCCTCTAATCCTATCTCTTTACACCAAAAATATAGAGATACAATGCAATTCCATTCAACAAGGTTGAATGGAATTGGATATATCTTCAAAATTCCTACTATTCCTCTCCTTCCACACTGTCCACCAAATGCAATGTGGAATCA
>NW_006238948.1:902408-928319 GCF_000226075.1 Solanum tuberosum | reverse complement strand
TCCATTTCACTTCTGAAAAGTTGAGAAACATGGACCATATTTGTGCTGTGAAAGTACAATGTAAGAATAGGTGACTGTTAGTTTCCCCCGTCTTTCCACATAAAGAGCACCACGGAAGTATGATCTTTCTTTTCTTCCTCAAGACTTCATGTGTCAAGCATGCCTTTCTAATGACCAGCCAAGTAAAGCATTTAACTTTTGTTGGTGCTGCAGTCCTCCAGATATTTTTCCATGAACTCTGGTATCTGCTACTTTGCGAGTTGCACTCCTTTTTATATGCCCTGCCAACTGTGAAGATCCCATCCTTACTGTGTGACCATCTAACAACATCATTGTCAGTATTGGTGCCTGCAAAATCCCCCACTTCCTCCAACAATTTGGCTACTCTCTCTATTTCCCAATCATTTAGAAGTCTTCTGAAATAGAGATTCCAACCTTGTTCTGTCCAGCAATCACTGATCATTGCCTCGGAATTGGTGCACAAAATAAATAGGTCAGGAAACATGTCTTTTTAGAGGGGTTTGTTTGATCCATACATCCCACCAGAATCTAGTTCTCCTTCCATCCCCCACCTTGATATGTAAATTTGCTTCTAACTTGGGCCATAAGTTTCCTAATAGCTCTCCAAACCCCCGCTCCATAAGCATCCGTGCTTATGTTACTACACCAGAATCCATCCTCCCCATATTTACATTTAATCAAATCTTTCCACAAAGCTTGCCTCTCCTCAGTGTATCTCCACAACCATTTCATCAAAAGACTGTTGTTATGCTTCCTCAAATCTCTGATGCCCAAAAACTTAGCCGATAGGAAGGTTTTGAACTCGACTTAGTACTGAAGGTCCTTTATGACCTTCAACCACATCCGATATACTTTTCACACTTAAGAATGGACCTTAACACATGTGTACAAGTAGCATATCATCTGGCCCAAGTTGATACACTTACGACGAATGGTTTGGATCCTTAGAGTTGAATTTGCGAGGTGTTACAGTCCCTATGTTCCAAGACCAAACTTTCAACCTAAAAGCTCCCTTGGTATCCTTGCTCCCACCCCCAACCAAGGACTTGGAAACTACCATCAAACCCCGAAGCCACTAACATAGGTACTAAAATTCTGGAATAAATAGTCTAAATCAAGAACTAAAAACAAAGGCTGAACAAGACATAAGATAAATTGAGCTAGAAAATAAAGGCTGCACAATAATTAAAAATAGAGGCTAAATCAAGAACTACATAAGAAGGACAAGAACTAAAAAGCAGTGGCTAAGAGCAAGTTTGGATTGACTTTTAATTTTTGACTTATAAGACGAAAGTCATAAGGTTGAATTTCTAACTTATGACTTTTGGTTTATTTTTATCATTTTAGCTTAATATCAAGTGCTTATAAGCCATTTTTTAATTTACCCAAACACTCCAAAAATGCTTAAAACCTATTTTGGCTTAAAAACACTTTTTAGATGAAGTAATTGATTCCATTCATGGCATCAAGAAGATGCAAAGTAGTTACAAAAGAGTGAGCAGTTGTATGTTATCTCTAGTACACTATCATAGAGCAAACAAAATCTAAAAAGCTATCAGGGGAATCCATTGGGGACCAAAAACCCAACTATATAAATACAAAAGACATTTAGCTTTGAGCATAGATTGTCTAGTTGAGAGGCCATCAAAACATCTTCTATTTCTTTCATTCTAGATAGTCCAAAAGATGGCAGCTGGTGTCATCTTCCAAATCTTTTTGATGGTGCTGTCAACATTCCAGTGGCTCCAGTATTCAAAAACTTCCCTGATAGTGTTAGGCATTACCATCTGAGGCCAAAAAGGGTGAGGAACATGTGGCATAAGCCAATCCAAAGAGGCTCTAAATCAAGAATTAAATAGGTTGAACAAGAACATCAAACAGGAGGCTGAACAAGAACTAGAAAACAAAGGCCCAAGAACTAAAAATAGAGGCTAAAGCAAGAACTAAATAAATAGAGGCTAAATCAAGAACTAAATAAATAGAGGCTAAGTCAAGAACTGAATAGGCAGAACAAGAACTAAAAGACAGGGTAAATTGGAAGATATAACCTGGACAGAGCTCGAAACTATCCCTGCCGATGACTTCTGCACGAACTGGTTCTGGATGATTATTTTTGTCCTAGCATTGGAGAGAGTTTTGGCCAATTGGGAAACAGTTGTTAACACAACTATGATTTATCAGGTGAGTTTACAGAACAGGATTAAAAACGTCTCCTTCAAATAAAAACCATCTTAGAAGCACAATCAATATTGACCACCCCCTTTTTGAATTTGCAATCAAATCCATGAGAGCTTTTCAATTGAGTATTGACATTATGACATATTTCCACATAAAATTTTGGTAAAAAAAAGCCAATTTGATCTAATTGACGCATCATAATTAATCACAAAATTTCGAAAACAGATCATTCATGTCGGATCTAATTATAAAGCGATGATCAAAAAAGAAAAAGAAAGATCCGATAAAATATAGTAATTTTTTTTCTCATGCTGAAGAAATAAAAATCGAACACTGAAATACAAAAACCCAGCTAAAAGTACCATATGATTATAGTAAGAACACAATAGATTTAATCAAGATACTATATAGAATACATAAAAAGTTGAGTCTCTATCATACCTGGTGCGAAAAACAACCTAACCTTAATCAGATCTAGCAATGCCAAAGCGGGGAAAAAGATATAATAAACAGATCGCATTTGAAGATAGATGTAATACCTTAGGTTACTCGGGGAGAACATCCCAGCCCAGATGCGCCCTCTCTCTTGGTCTCCGGTCGAGATTCATCAATGGGAACCTGGTCATCTGATCATCTCCATCACAGAAAGCTAAGAAATCTAGAAAGTGAGAAAGTCTTTAGAGACAGAAAAAAGTTGCGCGGAAAGTTAGAGAAAGATGGAATAGATTGATAATGGAATTGACCCCCCTGTTGATAATTTCTTATTTAGTGTCTTATTCTCATCTGATGGTATCTTGTCATTTATGTTGAGTTTATCTAACAAATTTGAAGGTACAAAGTTGGACGGATGGAACAGTTGGAAACATCCGAGCAAGCAAAATCTAGAGGCTCTACTTCTGTAAGTGCAGCATGAATTCATTGGGTTTACGTAGTTCTTAAAAATATTTATAATGCTTGGGGCAGTGAGGTTGGTGATAGTCCTTTAACTGTTCTAAATGTGATAACAAAGCAACAGAAGATACATTGAAGCAATTAATGCATAAAAAATTTCTGTATTTTTATAGTTTTATGGATCTTTTCGTTTAGCGCTCATAATTTCTTCTGTTTCTCCTATGAGCACTAAACTGCTCTTTGTTCATCATGGCATTGAGTGATTTGATAATGAGAAATATCGGTTTCAGGTTATTCGTAGAAAACTAGTTCATGTACTCACCCCTTCTACGACAAGTGAGGGTAATATTGGGCCTGATGCAGTTCATCTTCTTGCCGTCAAGGAGGTCAGCATCTTTTTAAATAAAATTGACATTGACATGATAGAGTCTGTTAATTCTACATGGCAGTAGAGTTATCTATTGTAAGTGCAGAGTAAATCTTTGTGCAATCTTATGTTGTTTTCTTTCTCTGGCAAAATGATCAAAAGAAAGCTTTAAAATCTTTTGATGTCCATATGGTTATCCTTGTGTTACAGCGTGGGGCTTCAACTGAGGCAGATGATTTAATGTTCTTCTTTCACTATGACATAGACTTGCAATGAGCTGGGGAATGGTTCAACCACTATTGGATTTGCTTTTGTCGATTGTGCTGCTCTGAAAGTTTGGGTTGGTTCCATCGACGATGATGCATCTTGTGCAGCTTTGGGGGCTTTGCTGATGCAAGTACGACACTTAAAGATCTAATATATTTCTTGAGTAACTTAATATATGTGTGATTTGTTTGGTTGATAATTGTATGTTGCTCTCTGTTGCATGTGTAGGTGTCACCGAAGGAAGTTATATTCAATGCTAGGGGTACATATTTTTGTTAAATTAGACTTTGGGAGGATTATTTTGTTCTCTGGAAATAATTATGTTGAGCCTGACTTCCTTGTCTTGCGCCTCCATTTTAACAGGTTTGTCAAAGGATGCCCAGAAAGCTCTGAAAAAATATTCATCAACAGGTGAGGATTTTCTTGTTTCTTATAAGTTGTTCACTGTATCATGAAACAGCTGTGATTTTGATAGTTCTATCTTTGAATATCTAAAGCAGTTTGTCGTACCTATCATGTGAAGAATCTGTTTCTTTCTTTGTGTAATGTGAAAGCCTGGATCTTCATATCGTTCCATATAACTTTTGCCCTGAAAGCCATGTATGTGGTCTTTATCTGTCATTTTATAGTATGCAGCGACAAATTGGCCTAAAGTTGATGTGAAAATATTATGAAAAAATTTAAATTCCTACTTGGTCATTGATGGGACCCAGAATACTTTGATTATGTAATTGGAGTGGAATCAGTTAGCATTTAGCAATTTCAATGCTATAACTAACGTCTGCCAATGAAATAGGACCTGGTGGGGAGAAATTTGTAAAGCCTTGTAAAAGTTCTATATTCAATTCGGGTTAATTGCAATCCTAATGACACTTCTAAATATTTTTGGAGCATTACTGGAGCTACAAAATGATTTGGAGTGTTTGTGAAGATTTCAAGAAGAAAAGGCTTCTTTGTATTTCTCAATGATGTTACATTCATGAGAATGGGTACTTATACTATGAGTCCTAAGCCTAAATAAGGAAAGACAATATTGCACAATCAATTATATTTACAATATTAATCAACTTCTGTAATTAAGCTTGGAAATCACTAATCAATCAATCAACACTCTCCTCAAATTGGTGCAAAGATGTCTCACATGCTCAACTTGTAAACTAGTGTATGGAAAGTGCGTTAGTTGAGGCCTTTGGCAGACACATCAACTAGCTGCTTTACAGAGTGACACATGGAATAAACTCAAGACACCACTCATAACTTTTTCTTGAAGTGTCAATCAATTTCATGCTTTGTTTGATCATGCTGGACTGTATTATGAGCTATACTGATTGGAGCCTTGCTGTCACAATACAAAGAAACATATTCCCTTTTCAGACAATCTCAATTCCTCTAGTAGCTTTTGTAACAAAAAAAGTCAGCAAACACCCTTCGTTGTAGCTCTATATTCTGCCTTGGCACTTGTTCTAGCAACTAGACTTTGCTCTGTGCTTCTTCAAGTGATCAGGTTTCCTCCTACGATTATACAAATCTAGATTGAGACTTACAATAGTCTGATGTGAAAAATGCATTTCATGGAAACTTAAAAGAAGTGGTGTACATGGAGATTCCTCCTGGATTTTATTCTGAACAAAGTCAAGGAAAGGTATCCAGACGGAAGAAATCCTTGTATGGACTGAAGCAATCCCCTAGATCTTGGTTTGACTTATTCGGTAAAGTAATATTCGCCTTCGGTTACCCATAATGTAATGCTGACCACACCATTTAATCCTCGAGGACAAAGATTTTTTGAAGAGGGCGGTATTTGATGTAAAATACAGAGAGAATGGAGCAATCTTGCTTATTCTATTAATCCAAAAAGGAGAGCTATTTGTAGGTGTACATATAATCTATCTAAGGAAAACAGATAATCTATCTAAGGAAAACAAAATCAGAAAATCCCTAAATATCTCTATCTATGATTGTGTTGAGATTGTGCTATGTATTCTATAGGAAAATATGTCTATGTACATTCTAACACTCCCCCTCAAGTTGGAGCATAGATATTAATCATGCCCAACTTGTTACAAAGATATCCCACCCGAGTTCCATTTAAAGCCTTCGTAAATATATCACCCAATTGCTCTCCTGTCTTTACATATCCAGTAGAAATCATGTTCTCTTGAATCTTTTCACGAACAAAGTGACAGTCAACCTCAATGTGTTTCGTCCGTTCATGGTACACTGGATTTGAGGCAATGTGTAGAGCTGCCTGATTATCACACCAAAGTTTTGCTGGAGACAAAGGGTTCAAACCGATCTCAACTAAAAGGTGATGAATCCATAGTATTTCACATGTGGATTGAGCCATAGCTCTATACTCAGATTCTGCACTAGATCGAGATACAACAGTTTGTTTCTTACTCCTCCAAGATACCAAATTTCCACCAATAAAAACGCAATAGCCAGTAGTAGATCTTCTATCAATTCTTGATCCAGCCCAATCAGCATCTGCAAAACACTCAATACGAGTATGTCTGTGGTCGCTATACAAAATGCCAAGGCCAGGTGCTCCTTTCAAGTAGCACAAGATTTGTTCCAAGGCTGCCCAATGTTTGATTGTCGGTGCAGACATAAATTGACTAACAATACTGACTGCATATGCAATATCTGGACGGGTCACTGTGAGGTAGTTCAATTTCCCAACCAATTTCCTATATCTTTCTGGATCATCAAGAGGATCACCATCATCCTTAGTAAGATGAACATTAGGAACCATTGGTGTGCAACATGGTTTGGCTCCCAATTTTCCAGTTTCTGCAAGTAGATCAAGTACATACTTTCTTTGGGACAAGAAAATTCCTTTCTTGCTTCTTGCTACTTCAACACCCAAGAAGTATTTCAGTTGCCCCAAATCTTTAGTATGAAATTTGGCATGTAAAAACTCTTTCAGAGAAGAAATTCCTGCACAATCATCTCCTGTAATAACAATATCGTCAACATAAACAACTAAAAGAATAATACCAACTGTTGACTGTCTATAGAAAACTGAGTGATCGCACTTGCTCTTCTTCAATCCAAATTCCTGAACTACATCGCTAAATTTTCCAAACCAAGCACGAGGACTTTGCTTTAGACCATATAGAGATTTTCTCAGATGACAAACTTTCCCATACTCCCCCTGAGCAACAAATCCAGGTGGTTGCTCCATATACACTTCTTCATTGAGATCACCATGAAGAAATGCATTTTTGATATCCAACTGATGTAAGGGCCAATGCTTAGAGGCAGCCAAGGAAATAAACAAGCGAACAGAGGTGAGCTTGGCTACCGGGGAGAAGGTGTCAGAATAATCTACACCATAAGTCTGGGCATAGCCTTTAGCCACAAGTCTGGCCTTAAGTCTTGCAACAGAGCCATCGGGATTAACTTTGACCGCGAAGATCCATTTGCATCCAACTGCTTTCTTTCCTTTGGGTAAATCTACCAAATCCCAAGTGTGATTTTCATCTAAAGCATGTATCTCCTCAAGCATTGCATCATGCCATCCAGGATGGTTCAAGGCATCCTTCACTGTTTTGGGAATAGAGATAGAGTCTAGAGAGGCAATCATACAACTAGATGCAGCTGATAAGTGGTCATAAGAGACAAAGTTAGCAATGGAATATGTGGATTTACACTGACGTGTACCTTTTCGAAGAGCAACGTCTTGTTGGCACAGATACAATAGGGGCTGATGGCACAATAGTGGATTGGTGCTCAACAGAAGGACTAGGATAGGGAACAACATCTTCTGACTTTTCTGTCACAACACGAGTAACCTGGTAGACTAACCACTCTTCTTCCTCCCCCTGACTTGTAGAATTGGGAGGTGCATAGAAGAATGGTGTAGTCTCAGAAAATACCACATCAATTGACACCAAATATCTACCAAGCGTAGTAGAATAACACCGATATCCCTTTTGAAGGCGAGAATAACCCAAGAAAACACACTTCAATGCCTTGGGGTCCAACTTTGTAACAGATGGTCGAATGTCTCGAACATAACATGTGCTTCCAAATACCTTAGGTTCCACTGGAAATAGTGACTTATTTGGAAAGAGAACATTATAAGGCACATTACCAGCAAGCACAGTTGATGGCATGCGATTTATCAAAAAACAAGCAGTAGAGACCGCATCAGCCCAAAATTGTTTAGGAACCTTCATTTGGAACAAAAGCGCTCGAGCTGTCTCAAGCAGATGCCTATTCTTCCTCTCAGCAACTCCATTTTGAGAGGGTGTATCAACACATGAGGACTGATGGAGAATACCGTTTTGTCTCATGTATGATCTAAATACTTCTGACATATATTCTTTAGCATTATCGCTCCTTAGAATACGAATTGAGGCATTGAACTGAGTTTTGATTTCAGCACAAAAGGCAGAAAAATGAGTAAACACTTCAGATCGACTCTTCATAAAGTAAATCCAAGTCATTCGAGAAAAATCATCTACAAAAGTGACAAAATATTTATGCCCTGTTTTAGAAACAACTGGACATGGTCCCCATACATCAGAATGAACTAACTCAAAAGATGATGCAACTCGATTATTAATCCTTGGACCTAACGAGATACGATGGTGTTTTGCAAATCGACATGACTCACAGTCCAAGGAAGAAATATTCTGAAATTGTGGACAAAGCTTCTTCAATAGAGGTAGAGAAGGATGTCCCAATCGACAATGTGCTTCAAATGGAGATACAACACTAGAGCAGGCAATAGATCGAGACTCCCATTCATCGAGGATGTAGAGATCATCATATAAATGTCCTTTTCCAATTACCTGATTCGTTGTAAGATCACGAAACAGACAATGATCGGGAAAGAATGAGATATAACAATTAAGGTCTCTGGTAAGTTTACTGACAGATATCAAATTGAAAGCCAATTTTGGTAGACTTAACACAGATGACAAGGTAATAGAGGAGGTTGGTTTAACAGTTCCAGACCCAACACTGTTACAAGTTGAACCGTCGGCTACAGTAACGGGAGATGGTGCTTTGTGTGGTTGAAAGCTTGAAAAGATACTAGGATTACCTGTCATGTGATTTGTAGCACCTGAATCAATGACCCATTTATTTGAAGCGGTAACAAGACATACTTTGTCAGACTTAGCAAAAGCAGTAACTGAAGTGGATTTTTGATATCGACAGAAATTAGCAAACTCCTTAACCGAAACCAAATTCATTTTGTCAGATGATGGACTAGAAGCACCAAGAACTTCAGACCTTTGAGTTACCAAATTATGATCAGTCATTGGTCCAATTAAATACTCAATATAACAAAAATAAATTGAGAGGTGAAACCAACAAAATGCTACGAAGGAGAAATATCCCAACAGATTTCCAGATGTTCAAGAGTCAATAGAGCTTGGTTGATCCAATCAAACTAATTCTTCACTTAGAGTAAACAATCAATCAAGCCAGAGAGAGGAAGATTCGACCAAAATTTTAGCAGTAATTTAACACCAAAGTCAGCAAATACATGTCAATCGATTTTACCCGAGGAAAACAAAGTTTAAGGAACCTGGAATGCTAGGAAATCAACCCAACTGAGGTCTGTTGAACAAAAGACCACAAAATCTGACCGGAAATATTGTGATGATACTGGAAATAAAAAATCTGATCTGATTCAGATTTTACACACGCCCCACGTGCCTCGTATGCAGAAGTTGCCTGAATAGTTCGCCGGAGCTTGAGCTTCACACTCTTCCCTGCCAGCCACCGGATTCTGGTTCTTACAGATCGGGTGAGGTGGGCTGTGAGATTGGAATATCAAGTTCCAAGTACCTCCCAATAGCAAACGTGACCAACCAAGTTACTTACGGATAATTTTCTGAACTGGCCGACTCCAGTGATTCGAAAAGACAAAAAAAGAAACAGAAAGAAACTCCGCTCTGATACCATGTAAAATACAGAGAGAATGGAGCAATCTTGCTTATTCTATTAATCCAAAAGGAGAGCTATTTGTAGGTGTACATATAATCTATCTAAGGAAAACAGATAATCTATCTAAGGAAAACAAAATCAGAAAATCCCTAAATATCTCTATCTATGATTGTGTTGAGATTGTGCTATGTATTCTATAGGAAAATATGTCTATGTACATTCTAACAGATATGATACAATTAGAGTGGGGTTTCATTTCTCATTTTGCTTCCATATTCATTTCATCTGCAATTAGTTTGAAAAGTTGTCCAGGATCAATTAGTTGTCAACGTTCGACCCATGTGCGCAGTTAGTTGGCCTTTCCTAAAGTTAATTGTAACTAACTTTCCCTCCCATATTTCATTCAGCATATAAATGAATACTATAGCAATTGTAAGCATTTTGTATTGGTGATTCAAAGTCAAGAACTCTCTCCTCTCCAACTCAGTAAGAACTCTTAGGGTTCTCGAGTGATCTGTTCAAGAGCAATTCAGTTCATTTGCTCTTTAGGACACTTGTTCTTTCCTTTTTGTTACAGGTCGTATCACTTTTCCACGTTCGGAACCTTCCAAACATCTCAACTCTATTCAAATATATATTTAATCACTTCAACTAATGACATTGGACTCAATTCTATAATCTAATATGCAGTCTAGGTTAAAGTAAACCAAAAAGTCAATCACGAGCCCACATGGTCAAACATCAGAACCAAGCTCATATCCAGTTTATCGATTACCCCACGAGTCCAAGTTTTTTGAATTCATTTATCAACTCAATCAATTATATCATTTCTAGATCTTAGACCAAAAACTCCCAAATTCCACCATAACATTCCTTAATTTAATGGCTCCCAAGGCCTAGCTCGAGTGGCAAAAGGTGGAGGATTTGTGGCTTAGGTCGCAGGTTCAAGCCCCACACCATGCAAAACGAAGTCTGATATTTAAGTGGAGAAGGGTAGAGGGGCGGGCCCATTATCCACCAAGTTTGGAAGGATGTGATTGGTCCAAAGGGCGGGTCACTGACGGATTTCTCGGTTATCAAAAAAAATAATTCCTTTAATGGCTAAACTTTGAATATAAACATGTATAGTTTTCATGGGTTAGTGCAGAATCATTACCTTGAGTTTCTATGATGGTTGCACCCAAGGGTGTGGCCCAGTGGTTAATGAAGTAAGTGATTGAGAACCCTTGAGTCTCAGTTTCAAAACTCAGTGGAGATATAAAATTTAGGTTATTCTTCCCATCTGTCCTAGCCTTGGTGGATAGAGTTACCTGGTACCTTATGGTGGTGGGAGGTATCTTGTGGAATCAGTTGATGTGCGGAAAAGCTGGCTCAGACACCATGGTCATTAAAAAAAATGATGGTCTCCAAACTAAATCCCATTAATCTCATAGCTAGTTCGTCCAAAATGGTGAAATAATGAAAAATTCTGAAATTATGACCTTATACATGGACCAGGTTCTTCGCAAATGCGGTCCTTTTCTCCGCAATTGCGGACCAAGCCCATGAGCAAGTTCTTCGCAATTCCAGCGCACCAACTTCGGACCTGCACCAGCACTAGTTTTTGCTCAAAAATGTGCTGAAACCAACTCAAACCCCTCAGGTCTCAACCCAAGCTATACCAACAGGTTCCAAACAAAATACCAACCTATGCAAGGCCTCTGAACATGAAATGGAACGCAAATACTCAAAAACGAAGAGTTGAGTTGCTATAGAAGCTTATTGTAGCCAAGTTTGAATTCCTTATGTTGATGGTGGTGCTTGAACAAATCTGTGCCTTGAGAGCTTAGTTTGTTCATTCACTGGTTGCTATTGTAACCAAGCAATTGATTGGTTTCCTTTCCATAAAATCCTTTAAGTTTGTTGTACGATTGTTCCCTTTTCCCACAAAAATTCCCACTTCCATAGCATTTTCAGCTTTGTTCATTCCCTTAATTCCTGTACAAGAAGACAATCAAGACCTATTATGTCGCTGACTTATCGACCAAACATGTCAACTTAATTCCATTGCAAGATCATAAACTTATAGTCCGTAATAGTGATTTGGGCTTAGTGCATAAACTTTTTCATTATATGTATGTCTCTCTTCTTATAATTTATATTATACATACGTAAATAATACTTCTAATTAAGTGTATAGGTATCTTTATGTATATATAGACTCTCTTTCTCTCTCTCACTCTCACACACTGTCTCTCGATTTAACATAATACTCCCTCTGTCCCCATTTATGTGACACTTTTCGGATTTCGAGATTCAAATAAGTCTATCTTTGACCGTAAATTTTTCATATATCTTTTATATATTTTGCATTGTCAATTATTGTGACTTATGGTACTTTTAAGTAGTTTACAAAGATATAAATTTCATATCATAAAAATTGATAATTCCATGCACAAATTTCCGGTCAAACTTAAATTGTTTGACTCTTGAAAAATAAAAAGTGTATAAATTGGGACAGAGGGAGTATTGATTTTCTAAGTCTTTCTATGCCAGCTAACAGTGCCACCGACCCTGAAGACAGAAACTGACCTATCTAATAAATTAACCTATGCGCTGCAAAAAAATATATATATATATATACTTACTAAAATAAGAAAACAATAATTGGAGAAAATAACTTAAAGGTTCAACATGATCTCAAAAAACTAAAATAAGAAAACAATAATTGGAGAAAATAACTTAAAGGTCCAAAATGATCCCAAAAGACTAAAATAAGAAAACAATAATTGGAGAAAATAACTTAAAGGTTCAACTTGATCCCAAAAGTGCTAGGATGCTACAAAATTATAGAGAACTTCTAGTACTCTTTATTTTTTCCCCGTATTATCGTGGTCTTAGATGAATTGAAATAGAGAATCATGGTCAGTAAAGATTCATATAGCTAACCACAACCTTTTCTTGTTGTTATATATTTGTTTGGCTCGGGGGGAGGAGGGGTACATAGAGTTCTAATTTAGGCTAATTCTTCTGACTTTTCCACCATAAAAGTGGGAATTAAGGGGCTGTTTGGTTACTTGATAAGGGATGAGTTATTCAAGTATAAAATGTTGCATAAGCTTTACCGTGTTTGGTAGCATTTTTATATCAGGTATAAAATTCAACACACATAATACTATGTTTGGTTAGAAAATTAGAAAACCACATAACTAATACATATACATGTATAAATTATGAGTTAATCTATGTATTATTTTATGTGGGGGTAGAAGATGGAATAAGTTATACCTAAATAATAATACTAGTAATTGACAACTTTACCCTTAATCACTTTCAATCAAATATACTCCACTTTTGTTAGGAGACATTCAGATCCTCCTTGCGCATTTCTAGATCTAGAATGACTCCTCCTCTACTTCATCTTACAATGGAGGCAATACAAGAAGGCAATCAACTGGGAAGTTGCTGACAGCTAACAAGATGTTTTTCTTCATTATCTGAGAGCTTCCACGGATTACTTTTATAAATATGGCCGGAAGCATTGGTCTGAAAAAAAGCCATGACATTCTCTATGAAAAAGAAAGAACAAACTTATTTATATATATACACGTTGGTTCAACTATATGAGGAAGTTGAAAAATGTGACACCCAATTCCTTTCTATAATTTTGCCTAAACAAAATGCAAAAAGAAAAAAGAAAAAAGAAATACAAAGGTAAGAAAGGTCAAGGGTATAATTGTAAATAAATATTTTATTTTTAAGAAATATATAATTTTTATTAATTTTCAATATAACAAATCAACACCCAAAGAAATTATTTAACCCTGCATAATTAATACCTGCATAATTAATACCTGCATAACTAATACCTACATTACTAATACCTGCATAACTAATAGATATATTACTAATACCTGCATAACTCTAACCAACAACCAAACGGCCCCTAAGATCTCTAAATTTAAATTGCACTTCTATGCCTAATTATTTTCTTGTTGCAAGTCTCTAGGGCTGAAACTGCTTTTCAGAAATGGGTGCTTCCAACTTCAGAAATTTTAAGAAACGATAAGAAATGAGCCTTAGGAATAGAGAGGAGGGATGATGGTGTTGATGGAGTGGTCACTTCATCAGATCTCTTTGATAAACAAATCCTGAGTTTTATTTTGTTTCTGCATTTCTAAAATGCTGACATGTGGATGAATTTCTTCCCCGTGAATTCTGCTATAAACTCATTGACAGTATCATTTTTGATTTACATGGGGCAATCAAGAAAAGAATAGGAAAAGAAAAAGGAGAAGTTGAGCAAAAAGAAAAAGCTGGGGGTGGGGGAGGGTAGAGTTTTCACTTTCTTAGATCTCTTGATAAATATTCTTTGTCCATTTAGGTCCTGCAGCACCACTCCTATCTCCAGTTCAGCCAGGTGCAGATTTTGTTGATCCTGCAGAAGTGAAAAATTTCCTCGACTTGAAAGGTTACTTTAAAAGATCTTGTAATAAGTGGGATCACACCTTTGATGGAGAGAACCATGATGTTGCTTTATGTGCTCTTGGGATTCTTGTTAATCATTTAGAGCGATTGATGGTAAGTCTCAGAAGCATGGCCTGTTTTCTGTGTGTAATACTTATCGTATTATTTTGGTGAATATTTTGTTCTGAATTTAACAGTTAGATGAGGTCTTACATAATGGTGATGTTCTATCATATGAAGTCTATAAGGGTTGCCTCAGAATGGATGGACAGACGCTTGTCAATCTTGAAATCTTCAACAATAATGCCAATGGGAGTCCATCAGGCAAGTACAAATTTTTTTGTCAAATCAAAGCTCTGTACTCATTCTAAGGGGCAGTTCTGGCAATTGTATTTTCTTCTTTGCGTTTCAGGTACTTTATACATGTATCTGGATAACTGTGTTACATTACCTGGGAAGCGACTTTTAAGAAAATGGATTTGTCATCCCCTCAAAGATGTAGAGAAAATCAACCATAGGCTTGATGTAGTTGACAAACTTGTTGACAATTCAGATGCTACATTATCCACTGCTCAATATCTTCGCAAGATTCCAGATTTGGATAGGCTGCTTGGACGGGTTAAGGCTAGCATTCAATCTTCTGAAGCACTCCTTCTGCCCTTGATTGGTGCCAAGATATTGAAGCAGCGGGTAAGTCTTATTTGATATCATAATTTGGTTTTCTTAGTCTGTGGTGCAGTTATTCTCCAAAAGAAGTTCTCACTTCCTGAATTACTAGTTTGTGTGGTTAAAAACACAGTAGTTCAATTTGCTTCCAGAAAGAAGACTAGCAGACTAGCAGATAATTAGTATTTGAGCATCTCTTGCAATTTTCACACCTTTCTACCTACCAGGGAAACAATGGACTGACTATCTCTTCATTGCGTGTTGGATGAAATTATGTGTCTTTTTCGCATATTTCCTGCTTTTTAGACAAATGAGCAGCAACAACAATAACAACAATTTTGAAGAATGACAGAAGTCCCACATTGGTGGTTAATGAGATGAGCGGACTCCTTATAAGGCTTGAGCAGTCTTCCTCCTTTTGAGCTTAGCTTTTGAGGTGTGAGTTAGGCCTAAGACCTAATTTAACATGGTATCAGAGCAGGGCCCATCTCACCCAATGTTGGTTCCCCCCAAAAAATAAAAATTGCCCACGCACCAGATGCTAAGCATTGGGCGTGAGGTCGGGTGATGGAGAATGACAAAAGTCTCACATTGGTGGTTAATGAGATGGGTGAACTCCTTATAAAACTTGGGCAGTCCTCCCATTGAGCTAGCTTTTGGGGTGTGAGTTATGCCTAAGACCTAATTTTACAAACAACAACATACCCATTGTAATCCCACAAGTGGGGTCTGTGGGAGGTGGTGTGTACACAGATCTTACCCCAATCTTGTGAAGATAGAGAGGCTACTTCCAAAAGGCCCTTGGCTCAAGAAAAGCATAACAAGCCGGGTATGAAAGGAAATATAGTAGTGGAGAAACGAACAGTAGCAACAACAAATAATACGATAATTGACGAAAAAGAAACAACAAGTAACAACAAAATTGAAGAATAAGATTGTGGGAGAGTAATAATAGTTACAAGAAGTAGGAGCTCAAGCGTAAGGTCCTCTATATCCTTCCACTATCCTCACACTTCTGCCAACTCTTAATACATATCCTTTTTGGCATTTGTATTGGATTTCTTTCTATTCAAGCATCCATACAAATGATTTTCCTTGGCATTCTATTATTTGCTTTTTCTACTTCAGTTAGATTTCCTTCTTCCTCTACTATAAAATCCATGTAAGGTTGGAGGCAATTTTGTTGTTACCTTTAAATTTCTCAAATTTGTTCATTTTTTTTTGAAGAAGGTAACTTGTATTATGTACAAAAGGAATACTCAGAAAAGTATTCCAATAATACTTACAATAAAATTACAGAGGGAGAGGTGTCCCTACTAAGCTTCATAAATAATCTAAAATACTAGGAATATCCTCTTCTTCTTGAGGATATTCGTGTTTACACCAAAAAAAAAAAGGACTAGACAGTTCATCTTCAGTTTCTGCAGAGAGCAGCTCTTGTTTTCGAAACATCTCTGGTTCCTTTCCATCCATATAGTCCACCAAATGCAGGCTGGGACAATCTTCCATATCTCCCTGTGTCCCGATTGATTCCCATCTCTATTCCAACAAGCTAGAGCCTCTTTGATGCTCCTTGGCATAGTCCAACTTATGCCTCTTAAATTGATGAAAATCTGCCATAACTTCACAGTCTCTCTACAATGTAGAAAGAGATGATTTATTTTCTCAATCTCACATTCACAAAAAGAGCACCTAGAGCAAATTTGACAATCTCTTTTCATAAGGTTGTCCTGGGTGAGTGTGGCCTGTTTGGCTAGTAGCCAAGTGAAACATGCAACCTTGAAGGGTACCTTGACTTTCCACATCATCTTCCAGGGCCAGCCACTACTCTGAGAGATTGATCGATTGATCTCTGTGATCTCTTGTAAGCTGAACCAATTGAAAATCTGCCTTGCTTGTCTGGTGGCCAAAATAGATTGTCCTCATTGGGAGTTAAATCTTTGTATTGCTCCAGAGTATTGAGTAGTTCAATCACTTTGTTAATTTCCCAGTCGTTCAAGTGTCTCCTAAACCTGAGATCCCACCCTTGATTATCTCTCATTTCTCTAATTGTGGATACCTTTTGAAGGCTCAGGTTGAACAAGTTAGGATACTTGTTCTTCAAAGTTTCTTGTCCTGCCCACACATCTTCCCAAAGTAGTGTTTTTCCCCTATTTCCCACCTTGATTTTACAGTTGTTTGCAAACTTGATCCACTGACTTCTGATAGACCTCCATACTCCAGTCCCATAAGGTTGTGTGGGCATGTAGGTAGTCCATTTGTTCTCCATTCCAAACCTAGCCTTGATTGTGTCCTTCCACAGTGCTTGTTCCTGTGATGCAAATCTCCATAGCCATTTGATCCGATTTTCTCATACTTGTTATCATATGAAAAGTATAAATAAATGATTGAGTGATAATTATATAATGAATATAGTCCTATTCTGCATGTATATCTGATTATTGAAAAGTATTACATAAGTTGATGATACTAAATTGGCCAACTCAACTTTAGCTTTGATTACATTACCCTTCTGGAAAAATGCTAGAAAGACAACGACTAATATTTCTTTGTCAAATGGCGCTTTGCCTCAAATTCACCAATTAATCATATCCCATTCACTTTCATGCTGTGGACATTCTGTTTCTTAATTTCTTTCCAATTGAACTTCTTTTACTGTGTCTTAATTTCTTTCCATAACCAAGACATCACCATTGCATCATGTTAATCCCATTCATCAAACTTAGGTCTTCTTTAGATGGTCCTGTACCGAGAAGGTGTCATAATTTACCTTTACCCTTTAAAAAGTACAAACTAGTTGAGCCCTTTTTTGGTAATTTTTTCCATTCAACCGATAAGAGGCTTGAATGTTTTGCAAATCTCCAGTTCAACTGTAGAGTTATTCTCTATGATTGCTGAAAAATTTTCAAATCATGGTTTTTGAATGGTTTCAATCTTTGGGCGGATAAAGATAGCAAAAAAAAGGATTTTTCAAGACAAGATGAATAAAATTGGTTAGGAACAAGCCTAAAGCTCTGATACCACGTGAAGTAAGATAGTTGAATAATTTCATTAACATCTTTCTATCGCATATACATGACTATATACATAAGAGATTGTGGAACCGAATTACCTAAATTCCATGAAATCTGGGACTATACAGAATCATATATTGTACATAAGGAGAATGAATCATAGATATAATATCCTCTATTAGTCAATAATGCGACATATTCAAGGTGAGGTGTCATGTTGTATGTTATTTGCGGATGACGTAGTTTCGATTGATAAGACTTGCAACAAAATTATGCTAAGTTGGAGATTTAGAGACAAACCCTAGAGTCTAAAGGGGTCCAGGTTGAGTAGGACCAAGACTTATTACTTGGAGTGCAAGTTCAATGGCATGATGTATGAAGCTGGTGTGGACGTGAGACTTGACACACATCTTCCAGATGAGAGGTAGTTTCAAGTTTTTTGAGTCCATTATCCAAAGAAATGGAGAAATTGACGAGCATGTCACTCATTGTATTGGTACATGGTGGATGAAATAGAGGCTTGCTTTCAAAGTCTTGTGTGATAAGAAAGTGCCACCTAGACTTAAAGGCAAGTTCTACTGAGTGGTAGTTAGACTAACTATGTTGTATGGTGTGGAGTGTTGGCTAGTAAAAAAACTCACATTTAAAAGATGAAAGTGGCGGAGATGAGGATGTTGCAATGGATGTGTGGGTATACCAAGAGAGATACAATTAAAATGAGGATATCCTAGACAAGGTGGGGGTGACTTTGGTGGAAGACAAGATGCGGGAAGCGAGGTTGAGATGATTCATGTTTGTGATAAGGTGATGTATGGATGACCTAGTGCAGAGGTGTGAGAGGTTGATTATGGATGGATTCAAGAGAGGTAGAGGTAGACCAAAGAAATATTGGGTAGAGGTGATTAGACATGACATGACACAATTGCAACTTACTAAGGACATAACCTTAGATTGGAAGGTGTGAAGGACATAAATTAGGGTTGAAGGTTAGTATGTAAGAGTGCGTCCATGCTAGTAGGTAGGAGTGCTTTGTTTTGTTGCTGATTGCCCTTACTAGTAGTAGTAGGACTACTCTTGTAGTTTCTTGTTCTTCAATTTCTGTGACTATCTATAATTTCGTGTAGTTTATTTGTAGTATTATTTTGTTATAGTACTATTATGCTGGTATCAGAACCAGGTTCCACATTCCATACTGTTTCGTCAGTCACATCTCTATTCTATCCCCCCTCGTGTCTTTGGGAGCACATGCTTTGTTCATAACTTAGCCCTAGGGAAAGATAAATTTACCCCTCGTGCCCTCAAATGTGTCTTTCTTGGTTACTCTCGAGTTCAAAAAAAGGTATCGTTGTTATTCACATGATCTTCATCGATACCTTATGTCCACTGATGTTACATTCTTTGAGTCTCAGCCTTACCATACATCTTTTTATCATCCTGATGTATCTATGGTCTTACCCATACCTCAGGTTTTACCTGTACCAACTTTTGAGGAATCTACGGTAACTTCTACATCTCCAGTTGTAGTGCCACCACTTCTAACTTATCATCGTCGTCCGCGTCCAGCCCTAGTCCCAGATGATTCATGTCATGTGCCAGACCCTGCTCCTACTGCAGACTTGCCTCCTCCTAGCCAACCGCTTGCACTTCAAAAAGGTATACGATCCACTCGAAATACTAACCCTCATTATACCTTCTTGAGTTATCATCGTCTATCATCCCCCCATTATGCCGTATCGTCTTTGTCCTCTATTTCCATTCCTAAGACTACAGGTGAAGTTCTTTCTCATTCTGGATGGAGGCAGGCTATGGTTGATGAGATTTCTGCCCTGCATAAGGGTGGTACTTAGGAGCTTGCCTCTCTTCCTGCAGGTAAATCTACTGTTGGTTGTCGTTGGGTTTATGCAGTCAAAATTGGTCCAGACGGTTAGGTTGATCGGTTTAAGGCTCGCTTTGTTGCCAAAGGGTATACTCAGATATTTGGGCTAGATTATAGTGACACTTTCGCTCCTGTGGCTAAAATAGCATCTGTCTGTCTTTTTCCATCTATGGCTGCCGTTCGTCATTGGCCTCTTCATCAGTTGGACATTAAGAATGCTTTTCTGCATGGTGATCTTGAGGAGGAAGTCTATATGGAGCAACCACCTAGTTTTGTTGCTCAAGGGGAGTCTAGTAGCCTTGTATGTCGATTGCGTAGGTCACTTTATGGTCTGAAACAGTCTCCTAGAGCTTGGTTTGGGAAGTTCAGCACAGTAATTCAACAGTTTGGCACGACTCATAGTGGAGCTGATCACTCTTTGTTTTATCAGCATTCTGCACCAAATCGGTGTATCTATTTGGTTGTGTACGTTGGTGATATTGTTATCACTGGTAATGATCAAGATGGTATCACCAAATTGAAGCAACATCTCCTTAAGCACTTCCAGACTAAAGACCTTTGGCAGATTGAAGTATTTTCTAGGTATTGAGGTTGCTTAGTGTATTGTTATTTCTCAACGTAAGTATGCCTTAGACATTTTTGAGGAGACTGGAATGATGGGATGTAGACCTATTGACACTCATATGGATCCGAATGTTAAACTCCTTCCGGGACAGGGAGAGCCACTTAGTAATCCTGAAAGGTATAGACGGCTCGTTGGAAAGTTGAATTATCTCACAGTGACTAGACCTGAAATCTCTTTTCCTGTGAGTGTTGTAAGTCAGTTTATGGCTTCCCCTTCTGATAGTCATTGGGAAGCAGTTGTTCGTATCCTGCGATATATAAAGTCAACTCCCGGTAAAGCACTACTCTATGAGGATCAAGGCAATGAGCATATCACTGGGACGCTGATTGGGCAGGATCACCCTCTGATAGACGTTCAACATCCGAATATTTTGTTTTAGTAGGAGGTAATTTGGTGTCGTGGAAGAGTAAGAAACAAAGTGCGGTTGCTCGATCTAGTGCAGAATCAGAATATCGAGCAATGGCGGCAGCAACTTGTGAGCTAGTTTGGATCAAACAGTTTGTTGGGAGAACTAAAATTTGGCGAAATTGATCAGATGGAACTTGTGTGTAATAATCAAGCAACTCTTCATATCGCATCAAATCCAATGTTTCATGAAGGGACTAAGCACATTGAGATTGATTGTCTTTGTCAGAGAAAAGATACTCTCAGGAGATATTGTTACGAAATTTGTGAAGTCAAATGATCAACTTGCAGATATCTTCACCAAGTCCCTCACTGGTCCTCGTATTAATTACATCTGTAACAAGCTAGGTACATATGATTTGTATGCACCAGCTTGAGGGGGAGTGTTAGAATAGAAATAAGTATATACATTCCTAATTAGAATAGGAATAGGAATCCTAGTTGGAAAATGATTCCAATGTAGTGTCTATAAATAGGGTCTCAATGCAACAATTTAGATACACAATTCAATAATATATTTCTCCTATATTTCTCACAGTTACTATCTATTATCTATTGCACTTCCATAAAGTTTTTTCCTAGACTATCTTTGTCTTGAGCCCGGGGTCTATTGGAAGCCTCTGTGCATCACCTCAAAGGTAGAGATAAGGTCTGTATACACACCCTCCCTAGACCCCACTGTGTGGGACTACACTAGGTATGTTATTGTTTATGTACAATTTATTACTAACAACTACACATGTAATCAAACATGGACATAGCTCATAATGTTAATTTAGCATGTAAATACGATGCTTATTACATTATTCTAGCATGGTATATTGCTAAAAAAAGTCACGGTATAAAAAAGAACATGTAAAGCATGTATGCCAATAATACCCTATACCTCGTATTATAATCATAATTCTGGTTGTCGCATATATGCTTGTCACCTCACATTTATGGTACTCCCATATACACAATATATGTCAAACAATACTCCCTCTAGTTCATATAAAGTGAATTGTTGGAGTATGACACAACCCTTAAGAATAATATTTAATGACATAAATCAACAACTACTTTCCACTATTACCCTTTTGATTATTTCCAAACTATTCTCGTAGAAAATGTAAAGTAGAAAAAAGTTCTAACAGTTCTCTTGAACTTTGAATAGTTCACTTATTTTGAACTATGAAAAAAGTTCCAACAATTCATTTAATATGGACTAGAAGGGAATATCAATTTGGGAAAATTCCCCCGTTGAGGTCAAAGCCTTAGCTTACCTGAGTCCGAAGAAACTCTAGCCTTATCGAATTTCCAGATGAATCCATTGATGTCAATTAAATATTTTGTCTCGGTCAAATTCAAAATAAACCCAAAAGGTCTACCCCAAGCCTCGTGGTCAAATATCGAAATAAATTATGTTCTCAGTTTAACAATAATATTTTTCTTCTTTGTTTGACATAATCTAATATGCCCGAACCTTCAATAACATTTTCAATCCTACATCAATTCGATGTTCTAATCTCCAAATTACATACTCTTAAACATAGGTCAGAATCCCCAAATTCACCATTTCAATTCGTCTTTTAGGTGTTAGATTCAATGTGTAATCATGAAATATAATCACATCCGTGTTTAGCTTACTTACCCAACATTGTAGATGAATTCCCCTTTGAAAATTGCCTTGATTTGAGCTCCCAAGATCCATAAATAGTCAAATAAGCAAAAGGTCCTTATTCTGAAATTTATATGCATGTACAACCTTTAGACCAACAGTGCTATAGTACCCAAGCAGCCGCGATTGCGGTGATCAACTGAGACCAACAGTGCAATGGCACTTCCTTGGCGCTATGACCCTTAAGATAGAAATCCTTCAGCATGATCGTGTCCCAAGCGTGATCGCATTGGCACCAGGAAAAAAATAAAATATGCACAGTTTAAATCTGGGTTTTCTTGCCCAAAACTCACCCGGACCTCTCGTGTCCCAACCTGAACCATCCCAACAAGTCCCAAATTGTAATATTGACTTGTACAGAGTCTCAAACCGTAAAATGGGGCATTCAGATTAAGGGTTGGTTTGTTATAAGTTAATAGCTTTCTTCTCTTTTTAATTAAAAATTTCATATGTTCATTGAATATAAATAATGAATACTCGTATGATATTCTATGTGCTTTTGCACGATTTATTCCATGGTATTTTTCTCGATCACCTAAAATGGCCCTTTCATATATATTGATGTAGTCAAGTTAACCTCTGTTTCACCTAAGGTTGTTTTCTTGTTACTACAGGTCAAAGTGTTTGGGTTGCTCGTTAAAGGGCTACGGATTGGGCTGGACTTGCTAAGATTGTTGCAGAAGGAATGTCTAACCTCTTCCCTAGCTAAAGTTGTATCCTTGCCTGTTCTAGATGGTGACAATGGCCTTGATAAGTTCCTCACCCAATTTGAAGCAGCAATTGATAGTGACTTCCCCAATTTTCAGGTTGGTGATACAATATACTTTTGGCTCTTTCCATGTCAAGAATATTTTGACAATTATATTTAAATCGCTTTTAATTTTCAATGTATGTGAATGTGCTCACTATTCTTTTCTTCTGTTTTTCACCTTTTTTTGGTAAGTATTGGAGATTTCCTCTGGGCTTCTAGTCAGACTCTAGTCAGCATACAGGTTCAAAATTCCAGAGAATGTAGGCCTGGCCTCTACCCTCTACCCTCTAAGAAAAAAAAAAGTGCTTGCTTGTTGATTGTCTAATTATGTGTGTTAGAGTCTGGCCGTTAATCTAGTCACAGTTTTCTTAAAGCTGCATTTTCAAGTTATGTGATTGATAAGGAAATGTTACATTCACAATCCTTTATTTTTGGAAGAAGCAGTGTTTGAAGGCTTTAGGAAACATAATGTAAGATTGACCTATATATCTGCTTTTATACTCGACAGTTCACAACTTTATTTCTTGTTTTCTATAATCAAAATATTGTTTATGCTTATTTTTTGAAACTTTTATGGATTAGCTAGCCTAAGAGCAAATTGGAGACAAATACTATGGACAGGTTAGGTTCTCGTTAAGTTGTATGTATAATATGGAACCTTGCTTGGTGGTCATGTTTGTCTTCAAACCCCAGTGTGAATAAAAATCTGCTGCTTCCACATAAAAGCATCATTTTTGTTCTGGAATTTCTTCCTTTCCCCACAGCTGTCAACCACCACTATATCCCCCCCTGCAAAATAAGAAAAAAGGAACACTTTACCAGTTCATGAATTTAGCTCCCTCAGTCATCCCTACGTAGTGATCTGGTACTTTAGTTTGATGCTTAGCCGTAGTTATATGGATTATAAATCTAATCATACAATGCTTAGAGTGTGTCCTTATGATGAACCTTTTGTTTTACTAACCTCATGCTGCAGACTTCAGAGGGCTGTGTCAGTAATTCATTTTTTTGTGCTGTGTCAGGACCATAATGCTACTGATTTTGATGCTGAAACGCTATCCATTTTGATGGAGTTATTTATTGAGAAGGCTACTGAGTGGTCTCAATTCATTTATGCCATAAGTTGTGTTGATGTATTAAGATCATTTTCCATTACTGCAAAATTTTCTTCTGGAGTTATGTGTAGACCAGTGATCTTGCCTCTTTCAAAGCCGTCAAATTTCTGCAATGAGACTGGTGGACCAACACTAAACATCAAAGGATTGTGGCATCCATATGCTCTTGGCGAAAGTGGGGGACTTCCTGTCCCTAACAATCTCCATCTTGGAGGGAATACGAATATCCGTTATCCTCGTACTTTACTATTGACTGGACCAAATATGGGTGGAAAGTCGACTCTTTTACGTGCCACTTGTCTGGCCGTCATAATGGCTCAGGTTCATTCTTTTCTAGGTTTAGAGATTCTCTCATTTATTTATTTAAATAGTACTTGGCTTCTGGAGTTTAAAGATATCTGTTTTATTGCAGTTGGGTTGCTATGTGCCTGGAGAAACATGTGTGCTTTCACTTGTGGACATCATCTTTACACGTCTTGGAGCCACTGATCGAATCATGACTGGTGAAAGTGAGTAATATAAAAGAATTTGAACTATCTGTCCTACCCCTCTTTACCTTCTGTTTTATTATCTATACAGTCATTCATTCTTTGGACGAATGTGTTTTCTAATTTACTAGGAAA
Source organism: Solanum tuberosum (assembly GCF_000226075.1). Lineage (NCBI taxonomy): Eukaryota > Viridiplantae > Streptophyta > Magnoliopsida > Solanales > Solanaceae > Solanum > Solanum tuberosum. The sequence goes on along the minus strand of NW_006238948.1, from coordinate 903,507 downwards.
AGTCTAGTTTAAGATGTCTGCCACCGTCTCCAAGTTGTACTGGACCACTGTCTGCATGGGATGAGAATCAGAAAAATAAAAGAGAAAAGAGGTAAAGGACAATTTAGTTGGACCCGAAGAGGCCTATAATTGGCTGCTTTTTGAATATTCAAGTGATAGTCTTCCTCGTCATGACTACTCAGCTTGTGAACATCCCATCATTACCACAATGATAAAAGGGTGCCTGTTCTTTTCAATGCGATCGGTGGTCTTCTTATGTACACATAGTTCCTACTTTGTCACAGAATTTTTAAGTGAGTCGAAGTATAGCTGTGAACTTGGGCTGGAAAGTAGAAAGCACCTTACTCTCGTTGATGCAAGCTAAGTTGCTTCAAGGCCATTCACGAGGAGTCAAACTCGAGATCTCTAAGCACTACAAGGATTATTCATGAAGATGGAAGTACTTGAACACACTTTGATGCCATCTCAGGGATTCCATATTGTTAGTTTTCAGAGAAGGAAAAACATAACAATCTGATTTTATTTTGTTATTGAACAAGTAGGAACATTAGTTTGATAAATCAACAAAGAAAAAATTTATGAAAGCAAAACTACTAACTTCATTATAAAACAGATATTTATAGAGTTTACAAGTAAACCAACTCCTAAGGATAAGATTAAAAAACTAAGGATAAGATAGAAACTATTTAATTGCTAAACAGTAAGTAACTACCCTAACTACCCTACAATACAGAGAACTTGGACTGTTGCAGTTCTTATGCATATTTCTAACACTCCTCCTTGCTTTAAGAGCTGCAAACTCCAAGTTTTTGCCTGAGAAGTTGAAATTTATTGCCTGATAATGGTTTGGTGAAGATATCAGCCAGCTGCTCTTCAGTTTTGCAATAGAGCAGAATCACGTCACCATTATTTTGCACTTCCCTCAAGAAGAAAAGCTGCACCACGAAAACATTCCTGAGCCAAGACTGAAACAATATCCAAATGTGCTCTTCATGTCATCTGCGGATCCAGCCCAATCACTATCAGAATACCCAAGTAGTTTCAAATCTAATTTTTCTGAAACTTGACACCATAATTGATGGTACCTTTGATGTATCTG
>NW_006238948.1:901795-902367 GCF_000226075.1 Solanum tuberosum | reverse complement strand
ACTCGTTTTGCTGCTTTTAGATGCACCTCACTAGCACAATGCATGAACCTCGATAGAATGCTTACAACATACAAAATATCGGGTCTTGTAGCTGTGAGATACATCAAACAACCGACTAAGCCTCTGAAGTACGTTTCCTCCACTTTCTCTGCTCCATCATTCTTGCTTAGTTTCTCTTTTTGGTTCATAGGAGTACTCATCTCCTTGCAATCTTCCATGTTGAACTTCTTGAGAATTTCCTTAGCATATTTCTTCTGGCAAATGAAAACTTCATCCTGTCCTTGCTTGATTTCCATACCAAGAAAATAAGACATTAGACCAAGATCAGTCATCTCGAAGGCTTGCATCATTTCTTGCTTGAAATCCTCGATATGCCTTGTATTGCTTCCTGTAACTAGTACATCATCCACATATATAGACACAACAATATAGAGACAACAAGAATATCAATGCCATGATTTTTAACATAAAGAGTAGATTCCGATAGACTCTTTTCAAAGCCTAAGCCACGTAAATGGCCATCTATTCGACCATCCCAGGCCCTTGGTGCCTGTTTAAGTCCATAAAGTGCC
>NW_006238948.1:899460-901735 GCF_000226075.1 Solanum tuberosum | reverse complement strand
CTTTCTCCACAAAGCCTTCAGGTTGCTCAACATAAATTTCTTCCTGAAGAAAGCCATTAAGGAATGCTGATTTGACATCCATCTGATACACTTTCCAACCCAATTGTGCAGCAAGAGCAAGAAGTAACCTGATAGTATCAAGCCTAGCTACTAGTGCAAATGTATCAAAATAATCCACACCAAAAATTTGAGCATACTCCTTAACTACAAGTCTTGCATTATGCTTGTTCACTGAACCATCTGCATTTAGCTTGGTTCTAAAGACCCATTTCAACCCAATTATCTTTCTATCTTCAGGTTGATCAACAAGCTCCCAAGTCATGTTCTTCTCAATCATAAACAACTCTTCTTTCATTGCAGCCACCTATTTTTCATCATTCTTGGCTTCATTGTACCCAGAAGGTTCACATACTGCTACATTGCATCTCTGATATATATCAACGAGTTGTCGAGTACCTTTGACTAGTAAATGATCCACCATTTCATCCTGCTGTGAAAGTGATATTTTCTTTTCAAAAAACTTGGTAGGAGACTTTTCTGCTTTGTCAGAAGTGTCAAGGACAGATTTCTTCGAATCTTCCCAACACCACTCTTCATTCTCTATAAAATACACATCTCTACTAAAGATTATATTTTCAGTTTGTGGTTGGAAGACCTTATATGCCTTTGAAACTGAACTATATCCAATAAAAATGCCTGGGAAAGATTTTTTATCTAGTTTATCTCGTTTAACCTGAGGAATGTAGGAAAAACAGAGACAACCAAACACTTTAAGAAAATTTAACGATGGTTTAAATCCATACCAAGCTTCAAATGGAGTTCGGTCTTTCACTGCCTTTGTGGGAAGCCTATTTTGAAGAAAAACTGATGTATTTGCTGCCTCTGCCCAAAATTTCTTTGGCAAGTTCTTCTCGTGCAACATTCATCTGATCATCTCCATAATGTATCTGTTCCTTCTCTCGCTTACTCCATTTTGTTGTGGAGTATAGGGAGTAGTAAGCTGATGATGAATCCCTGCTTTTCGTTCATTTTCGCCACGAAAATATAGCTGCCATAATAAGAAGCAGGCGAAGCTTCCTCACATAACATGTCGAACTGGTAAGAAGTGTATTCCCTTCCATTATCTGTTCTTACAGACTGAATTTTACAGTTAGCTTCATTTTCTACTTTTGCTTTGAACTTCCGAAAGACATTAGTAGCCTCTGACTTATGTTTGAGAAAATAAATCCAACACATGCGGGTTAGATCATCTATAAAAATGATATAGTAAAGACTACCTTTTAGTGAAGGAGTCCTTTGAGGTGCTGCTATATCAATATAAATTAGTTGCAATTTGTTCGAGGCTCTCCAAGTTGTCTTTGGAAATGGAAGTCTGTTTTGTTTTCCATATTGACACGCAAGACAATTTGAAGAATGTACTTCTAAAACAGGCAAGTCCTTAACTATTTTCATTTTTTGCATTTTAACCAACCCTTCATAGTGATAGTGTCCGAGTCTCTTGTGCCATACTTCTGCAACACTTTCTTTTGCTGAAAAAACAACATGCTCCTCCTCAAATGGATCTAATGAGAAACTTTTGCCTCTCATTCTTACTTTAAACATTTCTTGATCTGAAGCATCCTTGATCAAGCAATGATTATCTTCAAAATTTAATTTGTAGCCTTTTTCCATCAATTGACCAACACTAAGCAAGTTTTGATCTATGTCAGGTACATAAAGCACATCAGAAATTGTTTTAGTACCTGAATGACTTGAAATAGCAATGGTTCCTTTCCCTCTTACAGGAAGATGGTCGCCATTACCTATTCTGACTTTAGTAATGGCCGTGGGCTTCAATTCCTTAAAGAGAGACATGTCATTTGTCATATGATTAGTGCATCCACTATCAATCAGCCAACACTCGCTCGATGATCTGCTTGAAAAACATGTAGCAACAAAGAGTTGATCTTCCTCCTCACCATCAACAATTTGAGCCTCTGCTTCTTGTTGCTGACCATTGTTCTTGCAAATGACAGCTTCATGCCCAAGTTGATTGCATTTACTACATCTAGCATCAGGCCTTCTCCAACATTTATATGGTGGATGACCTTTCTTGTTACAATGCTTACAAGGAGGATAACTTTTCTTTGAGTGTCCACTTTTTCCTTTGGTAGTACTTGCTGAAATGCCTTCACCATTCTTCTTGTTCTTCTTCTTTTTGTTTTTGCCTCCATCTTGAGGCTTGGCAAACAATGCTCCCTCGGTATTTCCTTCTTCTCTCATGACTCTTCGTTGT
>NW_006238948.1:876097-899136 GCF_000226075.1 Solanum tuberosum | reverse complement strand
AAATCCTTTCATCCCTTTCGTATTCTGCCTTGAGATAATCCCAGATGGCTTTTGCTGACTTTAGAGACATAATTCGAGTGAAGATTGAGAAGATACTGCTGAAATAACAGGCCTTTGCCTTTGATTTTCTGGTTTTCCTGTCTTTATGGTTTTTGATTCTGGGACATAGTAGGATTGTTAGGCAATGGAGGAACTTCATAATCCTCTTCGACTGCCTCCCACATATCCATGGCATCTAGATAAGTTTCCATCCTTACCGCCCAAATCTGATAGTTATCACCATTAAAAACAGGTGGTGCCATTACGGAAAACTTGATTCTACTTCCATGATTGATAAACTTGTCTTCTTGATTACAATCGTAACTTTGATGAAACACCCACAGATCCTTCAACAAATAAATGCTCTGATACCAATTGTTAGTTTTCAGAAAAGGAAAAACATAACAATCTGATTTTATTTTGTTATTGAACAAGTAGGAACATTAGTTTGATAAATCAACAAAGAAAAAATTTATGAAAGCAAAACTACTAACTTCATTATAAAACAGATATTTATAGAGTTTACAAGTAAACCAACTCCTAAGGATAAGATTAAAAAACTAAGGATAAAGATAGAAACTAATTAACTGCTAAACAGTAAGTAACTATCCTAACTACCCTACAATACAGAGAACTTGGACTGTTGCAGTTCTTATGCATATTTCTAACACATATCATAAATATTACCTTTGATGCAATATCAAGATGTGGAAATCAAAATATTAATGCTAAGGACAAGTACAAAGATGAACAAAAGATAAAAAATAGAAGAAACACACAAGGTGGATAAGAATTGAGACCCTATGTTACTCGGACTCTCCTGAATGCTTCTACACCCGGCTCGGATCCTCCATAAATGCACTAATTTGGAGGATCTGACACGCACCTATTGACATTTTTGAAGAGTCCGAGCAACATAGTTGAGAACAATGGTTATATGACAACCAATTCCCCCCATTTACCATATTTCAAAACACCAGTTCTATAGGAAGCAATACACAAGAATGGGACTAATAGGCAGCAATGACTATATTAAACCCAAAACCTCCTATTAAGAACACCAAACAAGCACCTATACCATAGAAACATCCTCAAGAGGAATGATCCTCAAGCAAGCAATCCCATCAACATTTCAATCAACAATGGTCTTCGCCCTAACTCCCTCAAGAGTATCACTATTCAATCGAATATCAATAATATCCAAAATAATCTAATTCTATAGGAGCTATTCTCCACTATTTATAGCCTAGGCTAATTATTACAAAAATACCCTTTGTGAAATAAGGTTCTTCTTAGACAAAATACTTGCAATTTAGAAATAGCCACTTTGCATACTTAGCCTCTTTCTCCCTTCTTCAGAGTAGTGTTCTAAGTGGAGCTTTGTACTTCAACTTGAGCATGTTGAGCATGTTCTTGAGCTTCAACTCTCCATTCCAAGCACCCTCCAAGTTTCCAAAGTAACAACTCAAACGTATGTACAAACTCCTTAGCTTGGCTTCGTGTGCAAGGTTTTAATGAAACTCGACTTGCATCATTCTCCCTTTCTTGAAAAGGATTTGTCCTTGAATCCAAACCTTGCAAATGCATAGTGAAGACAAACAACAGTAAGAACCTCATAGCATGAGGGTTAACAAACCTACCAACATGCCAAGGATGCACAAATTTGTGATATATCCAAGCATCAACTTTACTCACAAAGAACAAATCCTCACATGAAGCATAAAATGCTTGGCTATTCCCACGATCATGCAATAAGAATGTCCTAAACGTCCTAATGGTGTCAAAATACCAAGAAGGCAATATCACATTGGTTTAGAGGGACATAAAACACAATTGATCTGCTATTTCAAGATAAAACCACTTCCAAGGTGATACCATGACCAAATCACAACAATTTAAAGAATCACCGAGGTCAAAAGGAAAGGAGATCCACATATCATGGTCAAGACAACAACCATCTACCCCATTAGATCTCATATCAACATAAGAGACACACTCAACACAAATAAGAGCATCATATGCAAATAGATAATAAAGATAAGTGTCTAGCAAAATAACTTCATCCATGGGGTCCTCACTCATAAGATCACTATTACATTCAAAAATATCATCAAGCATATTATCAAGAATAGGACAACCCAAAGAAGTATCCTATTTCAAACAAGTGTCACCCTCCTCCTCAAAAGAATAATACCCAATTTGACACAAACCACCTCTAACATCAATGTGGTTATAACTCAAGTCATTACATGAATTAAGTAATCCATCCTTATCTTCATCAAACAAAGGTGGGGTGTCATACAAAGAGTCACAATGAAGACCATCATCATAAGGACCATCACTAGTTGGCTTTCTCAAATAATCAAGCAAATCAAGGTTATCTTTACCCAAAGGATCATCCTTTTTCAAGAGTGAGAGATCGATATCAACAATTGGATAGTTAGCACAATCTTCACCCAACCCTAAATTCTTAATGGACTTCAAGAAATAGGAGAACAAGTGAATTTCAAGTATGCTATCTTTATTTTCAAACAAATCACTCTATGTACTCTCTTCATCACATGACAACGAACTATCATTCAAAGCACAAGTGTCAACACTAGGTGGACACAAATGAATCTTGCAAGAAGGATCAATCCGGTCATCAATAGGATCAACTAGTGTATGAACATTCTCAACAAAGAAATTATCACTATATTATAAAGAATCATTAAGTTCACATGAAGACAAGCTATTCTCACACTTTGTTCATTTGAAAATTTTAACGTGTCAAGTTTAGCTATGGTAACTTGAGTCTCACAAGAAGGATTTTCTTTACCTTGTAGTGGAGCTTCGACTCACATATTTTCAAGCATGTCAAGCTGTTTGTTTGAGGAGACTATCATATTGATCACATCATTAAGTGTAGGCTCCTTGTTGGAGTTTGTATTCCTCCATTCGCCAAGCTTATACCTACACAATAATCCTTATAAAGAGAGGATAAGCAAAAATGTTAGATGGTGTTTGTGCCAACTTGGTCACTTCACTCCTCACATCCTCTCCTTTTTCCACGATTCACTCCCTTGCTCCTCTCTATCTTTTGTCTCTCATTATCATTGGAAGAAACTCCAAAAATCCTTTTTGAGAAATTTTGCTTCTTCTTTTGGGAAGTGCCTTTGATTCTTCTATGCCCCTACTAATGGTACCTCAAGTTCCTTTTCAATGCATCCCAAGTCTCAATCGGGCTTCCCACCTTCGTTGTTCTCTTGCTATTATGCTTCCAATAAATAACAAGCTTCTCTTAAAGAGTCCCAAGAGCCACTTCCATCATGGATTCCCACTTTTCATACTTTTCTCCACTAGCTTCCATAAACAAGGTAGGCCATTTTAAATTGGGATCTTATAATTCCAAGACCTGCAATACGAACAAACAAGATTAGTAATTAAAGTTCCTTACTATCACTCATATTTGCACTCCTTTGTGCTTGGCTAGCACCACTCAAATATACTCTCACACTTTAGCCTTTTACCACTCAAGAGTTCGGCCAAAGTTGCTATTCAATTCGATCAACAGCTTGCCAAGAGTCAAAATGGACGACTCAAAGAAAATCTAACAAACTTGAATCAAGAAAATTAACGATGAAAAGAAATGAAATAAACCCAAGAAAGAAAAATTGCTTGAAACAAAGTCAGACATAAAGAACTTGATTTAATTTAAATCAAGTTACAAAGCGAAAAAAGAGAATTAGATGTATAAGAAACTAAATTATCAAGATTTGTACCAAGAAAATCGTGTGGTAAGAAATTGAATTGGACTTTATGAGGAAAAGGCCTCAAAACATGAAGTCAAGCTTGAATCTTCCTGTGTCAAGCTATCTATCTTTCTTTTCTTGTTCTTAGTTTAGGGTTTCGTTTTCATTTTTGGCTTGCATCACAGATAAAGATGATGTTTAAGTCAATGACACCAGATGGTTGTGATTTCACATTTATCATCCACTTTCTTAGTGCATCATGAAGAAAATATACTGTGTTCTGTGTAAAGCTTAAGCAAGAAACATCTATACCAAATATGCAGGATAAAATTTATTTGATTATCTTGTATACATTTTGCAGGTACCTTCTTCATTGAATGCACGGAGACCGCATCAGTTCTTCAAAATGCTACATATAATTCCCTTGTTCTTTTGGATGAATTGGGTAGAGGAACAAGCACTTTTGATGGATATGCTATTGCATATGCTGTGAGATTCCCCATTATTTTCTTTTATTGGATGATTGATTAGCTGCATGCAAGAGTTCTATTTTCTTTCTAGAGATAGATTGTGGGAGTCTTCTTTTTTTTGCATTTGTTTACCTGATACTTGATCTGTCTTTCCCAGTAAACTGGTGTAATGATAGGTGCCTACCACGTATACATGATTATAGTTTAACAGCTTTTTAGTATAATATCTTGAGCTTAATTGAGTCGCTCAGAATAAGTATTACCTAAAGATGTGGTATGGAATACTATATTAGTTTGTCTGCAATTACTGAAGCGTTCATTTTTTCCATCTGAATTAGCTTTTTATGTATGTGATCTATTCCAAAGGTATAAGATCACAAGATATAGAATGGAGCAAACTTGTGGGGGGCTCAGCCAATGACCTTAAGATTCTCTGCATTAGTCATTACTGAAAGAGACTGTTGATCGTCTTTGAGTCATTTTGGTCGTGACATCTTTGGTTTTGTTTCATACATTCAAACTGTGAGGTGTACTCTTTGACATGTTATAAATTCTGTCCAGGTATTCCGACACCTTGTTGAGATGGTGAACTGCCGCTTACTGTTTGCCACACATTATCATCCACTCACTAAAGAGTTTGCTTCTCATCCTCATGTGACATTACAACACATGGCCTGCTCTTTCAAGTTGAAATCTCAAAGTTCATCTCCAACAGAGCAAGAACTGGTGTTCCTTTACCGCCTAACCTCTGGAGCATGCCCGGAGAGCTATGGGATGCAAGTAGCCCTCATGGCTGGAATACCGAAAACTGTGGTTGAATCTGCATCGAGTGCAGGGCAAGTAATGAAGAAAATGAACGGAGAAAGTTTTAAGTCATGTGAACAAAGAGCTAACTTTTCAACACTGCATGAGCAATGGTTCACGACTCTTCTGGATATCTCGAAGACGGATGGTGGATTTGACAATGACAATGACAGTGACCTTTTTGATACATTGTTTTGTTTGTGGCATGAACTTAAGGCTGATAGATCCACTTGCTGAAGATGTTGGTCTTTTGAATAGAGCATTATGCTGTAAACTGACGGTGTTTTTATTTTGGAAGGACAGGGTGTACATGTTTTATGTGGGAAAAAGGGTCAAAATGATTTATTGGTTGGCTTTATCCGTCGTTATATTATTTGGTCAAAATTATCCTTGCTGTTTCAAAATTCAACAGATATACCCCAAAATTAACTATTTTTCCCATATCAGCCCCAATTGCCCTTCAATTGAAAATTACCCATTTTGAACGGATCTCAATTTACATTTGATCCGTGACCCACCAAATCAAAATTTGAACCTGGTTTTCTGCCCCACCCTACTTAAGTTATTGTTGCTACATACGTAAAGTAAATTATATTTTCATTATATTCTCCATGAGATTTGTTGAATTAATGAGAAAAAATAATGATTTTACTCTAATAAATTAAACTCAAAAGTAAATTTTGCACGTTGATATTGAAAACAAATTAAAGTTGATTTCCATTTTTGTGACCAATGTCTTTCATATTAGGATTTTTAAAATATAACTTTTTCATCCTTCTGAAATCATAAATACTTGTTAAATCTAATAGTTTGGTCTTATAACAAACAAGATTTTGCTTATAATTGGGGTTTGAATTTTTTTTTATAAAAGAAAATCTTTTCTCTAAAATTTGATACTTTTTACCTGATAGTTTGTGCAACAAAAATTTCTGAAGTGCCAGCCATAGCTAAATGCATATAAATCTTTTTCTAAATTTTTGGCAAGATAAATATAAAATGAGACATGCAAGAAGACTTATGTTAATTGAAAATTTTATCGAACCAGAAGCAGTAGAAAACAAGAAGGGAGGAAGCCCGCACCACATAATTTTAAAAAAATTAAGGCTTTGACCTACCCCACTCCTGCTTAGAGACTGTTCCGCCCCGCCCCATTGCCATCCCTACCTTTCATCCACAATAACTCTCCTCCGCTTAAATAAGCCACCAACCACCTAAACAACAAACAAACAAACAAGAATTTCCTCTTCAATTTCAACACCCAAATAAGTATAAAAAATCTCTTCAATTTTTTTCTATTATCTTTTCAAACCTCTTTGAAAAATGTTGTACAAATCAATAAAAAGAAAAACAAGACCAACAATCTCTGAAGCATTCATTGAACTCATGTTGTTACGCAAAAATAACACCCTAATACTACTATTTCATCTTCTTTATACGTTTTCTGAACAAGAAAATGTCAAACAAAGATTGAAAATCCATCTCTAAAATGTTTCAATACTTGATACCAAAATAATAGATTTTTTCAATGAGGCATGTGAGAGATCTATAGGACCTGATGCTCCACTAGCAGAGTGGAAGGACTTCTCTAAGGCCTTTCTATCCCACTATTTGCCACGAGAGGTTCGAGAGGCCCGTCTTGACCAGTTTATCAGTTTGAAGCAAGGGAACATGAGTATGAGGAATTATAGTCACATATTTAATTCTTTGACAGATATGTACTAGATATTGTACGTACCATGAGAGCCAGAGTTCATCTTATGTCGATGGTTTGGCAGATCATCTGATCAGAGATTGCAGGGTAGCATCTCTATCGGATGTTGTAGACATCACGTAGCCGAAAAGAAGCCAACTTAACAGCCTCGGTGTGAAGGCATGCATCACCCTCAATACTTTGTATACATGGTCTCTAAAGTCCTGGGGATCCTCAGTAGAACTGGATCTCGAAAGTAATGGAGGGGCCAAATGAAGAAACTCGCACACCTTCAAACTCTAGCTGTCGCTCATGGATAGAAACCATCCTAGTCTGCAACTGAACAACCTCCCTTATCCCCTGTTCCCCAGTCTCTGGTGGAGGAACAACAGATTCTCTGGAGGTTCTGTGTCCCTAGCTTCCTTAGGTAACAATGGAACTGGTAGGGCTAGGGTACTGCATCTCCTCGAGCTTCAACAGGTGCCGGGGAAGCTGGTACTAGGGGTACTCTCTGTGCCTCCAAGGGAAATCTATCCCTTTGACTTGGTGGGGAGCAACTAGTACATTCCCCTGGATCCATACCTATCTCTTGTTGTGCCATCTCCAGAGCGTGTGTAGCCTGTTAGATAAGAAACATAAAACATGATTTAGATTTCATATGTTCTTATAATTTTGCACCATAGCACCATCTATCAATTGAAAGAAATGTAACCATTCCTAAATGCCATGTAGCCTTTTGATCATAAGTGTGGTGCACCACACATCCATAAACAATACTTTACTAGACATGACTTGTGGACCCTTGGGATACGACTTGCTCTGATACCAAGTTTGTCATGTCCCAAAATAGAGAGGCGCGACTGACACTCGATACCGTATTCAATCGAGTTAGCCACTAAAACTGTGAAACATACTAGCTATCTAAACTGCAGGCTCAAAAGATTGGGCAACACAACATCTGAAATATGAAGCCTAAACCATTAAGGTCATGACCTAAATAATAGTAAACCATATAAACAATGGTAGACAAGCCAAAAATAAAGAAGTACTAGCTAGAGGACGAGCCTGCAATTGAAGACATACATACTTACACACACACACACACACACACACATATATATATATATATGCCAAGCCTATGGGCTGAAGATTGAAGCCTATAAAAGAAACCCAGAATATTGTGTCCACAATAGCCTGTACGAGTGACATAAGCACTTTTGGGACAAGGCCCCGACTATACCCAAAATGTACAACAAAAGTAAACATCCTCTAATAGCCCCAAGAAAAGATGAAGTTTACCAACTCACAGTTGAACTTGAATCCTAGCGGGTGGGTCGATTAGAGTCCCTACATGGAACTTCTCGCACGAAACAAAAAAAGTAGCGTCCCCAGGAAATGGGACGTCAGTACGAAGAAAAATGTACTTGTATGTAAGGCGGAAAGTAGAATCATAAGGAGCTGCTGTAAAAATGGTAATAGAGATACACCTGAAACTGAAACTCAAATAATCTCCATAGCTAACATTTGACCTACTATTCAAATATGTATGATATGCTCATGTAATCGTATGTTGTGTATACATATATATATATATATATATATATATATATATATATATATATAGATTCAAATGCATGACATACCCAACCAAATGCTACCAATGGGGGTGTCTCCCGATAGCTAACCGACATCATATTCACCAACTTGTGGCCATCTGTGTCTCATACATATAAATATAGGCAATAGGCCCCATACCTCCCAATTATAGCTCGAGAGTAGAATGCATATCATGCCTTGTCATGTCATGGATTCGTAATGCATGTATGTTACCATAATCATGTTGCCAATCTTGTCCCATTTGTACTCTCGTTCTCATAATTCCTTAATCACTTTTGTATAACATGTAATTGTGTCATGAAACCTCATATGTTTTTCCGAATAAGCTTGAAAACTTAACTCGACTTTTAGAAAGATAACTTAACCTTGAAGATGTTCATAAAAAGCTTAAGGTGCTTCACTTAGTTCCTATACTTGTATGCACCTATAAACAATTTATAATTGACCTTAAATCGACAGATTTTCCATATGGTCCTAAGTCGACGAAACGTCCATAGAACTTCGTAAAAACAATCATAAAAGAGTCCCGAGATGATTACCTCAGCAAACCAAGTGTAAATTTTGAATAAAACTCAATAATTACCAAGTTGTCTTCCAAAACTAGCTCCAAACGCAGCTAATAAAAGGGGAAAATGATTTCCAAGTGTAGAGATCACGTTTCTAGGCACGGGGGCAATCTTTAATGGTAGAGTATGCTATAACAAACCTTCATCATCAAAGAACTCTATTAGAACCCCTTCATAAGCTTTCTTTCTGGTCAGGAACTAAAAATAAATGATTTTATGGTTAAAACATCGAATAGACGATATACCATATTTTATTATCCGACCCATTTCGCGACCCAAATTTTTCCCAGATAGTCTGTAGTAAAACACTCATAACTTTTTACTCCAATGTCGGTTTGATGTGAGGTTTTGTACGTTGCAAACTAGACTTGAAGAAATTTTATTTTAGGTAATGGGACTTTTAACTTTTTATATATTGGTAGAAAACATCCGAGACATTTGACCCAAAGTTTAAAAATTTTATTAAAGAAATTTCAATAATATTTGCCGACCTTTGTTTCGCTATTTTTATTGACTTCAAAACTTAACATACGACCATTTTGATATTATAATACCTCATAAAATAATATTCTTTGCATATTAGAAACTGATAGACTTATTCCGGTGGTATGAGTTAATTTAAACCTTTCAAACGGGTGAGGTGCTACCCAAGCCATTTCTTTAACCCCAACCTCTGTATGAGGGATTTCTTTGACCTAAAGCTCTAGTTTAGTTCCTTGATATTGCCACCCTTTTGCAGTCTTATTCTTGAATTTACTATACCAAGTCATAAGTCATATAACGCCGCCACGCTACGCCACGCTACGCCACGCTACACCACATATTTTATGAAAAGATAGAAAAAAGGTATGTGATCTCACATATAACTACCCCTATAATGTTTTTACCCTCACAACTAAGCCTAAATTCTCTCATTCACTCAAACTCAACCAAAAATCTCTGAAGTCTTCTTCTCTAAATTCTCTCAAGAGCTCTCAAGGTGAAGGTTGGAGTTTCAAGAGCTTCAAGCTCTTATTCTCCATTGCTTTTGGACTTTGATTATCAAGGTATGTGGGTATTCACCAATGCATCCATTTCATCCATTGGATCTCAAAAGAATCTCAATCTCCAATTTAATTTCACCTAATTATCTAGGATTTCATGCATATCTCCATGGGTCCTATTCATTATGATTCAATTGTTTATTTTCAATATTATTATGCACGATTTGATTCATTTACATGGTTTTCAATTTATTTAATATGGACCCATGCCCATGTCTACTTTATGAACATGAATTATGTATTATGCTTATGAACTTATGAATTGCTATGCATGCTTTATGAAAAGAATGATTTATGAACTATGGATGCTTTCGAGATAAGTATCAATGATTTGTGAAAGGTTTTCTCATATATAAATGAAATAATGATTTAGATGCTTAGAAAGGTAAGTGTCTATTATAAAGAAGTTTATGAAATCATTATTTGAAAGGAACTACTCTATGATGACTTATGATTGGCTTGGTAGATTAATTTTGCCTTTCCAAGTATTTTGATATGAATATGGTTATCTATTTTATGTTAGGAATTACTTAGCACCAAGAGGACTTTGAGTTTGTCACTCCCCGAGGATGCCCCCTGGACGCGGACACGGGATCTAGGATCACGAGTGACCCCAAGCTAACCCTGCTGGCATATCATAAGCATACTAAAGATAAACTGAAAAGGTAAATACTGTGTGGAAGCTAAATCATCATGAATAATTTGAAATGATGGGGAATACCCATATACTGTCTGAATAAATGAAAACTGAGAGTTTAAACAACAACTGAAAATTCAAACTCTAACACTATAGCTGAATCTAACTATGTCTGAAATAAGCCTCTAAACTGACTAGAAGTGCTGGGACATGCCCCAGCTAAATCTAACAAAACTGAAACTAAAGAGAGACGATCATGTTAACCGTCTTCGAAGAATGAGAACTCACCACTGATGTTGTTGAACCCTGAATCACCAACCATGTGTGGAGCATACCTGGAGAGTTGGGTGAACTTGAGTCCATACTCTTGGACCGACATGGAACCCTGCCTCAAATTCATAAACTCCTGAGCTCTTGCCTCTCTCAACTCTCTTGGGAAGAACCTGTCTAGAAAAGTTTCACTAAAGCATTCCCAAGTGATAAGAGCTTCATCTGTACCCCTGTTCTCTTTCCACTGAGTATACCAGATGTGAGCTACATCCTTCAGCTGATAGGATGCCAACTCTACCCTATCATTACCTGTCACTTGCATTAATCCAAAGATCTTCTTGACCTCATCTATGAAGTTTTGGGGATCCTCACCAATCTGTGATCCTAAGAACTCAGGCGGATTCATCCTAACAAAATCACGAACCCTGACTGCCGCTGATCCACCACTAGCATTTGCAGGAATTGGAACCTACTGGTTGTTCTGGGTAGTCACACTCTGAGCCAAAAACTGAATGGCGTTCCGAAACTCAGCATTAGAAACATCGTGATCTGGGGACTAAAGGAGCTGTGTTAGCATTTCGTGCATTCGCATTCCTTCCATGAGATCTACGAGAAGGCATGATCTAAAACGCATAACGTCAAGTTAGAAATGAGGAATTAGATCATACCTTACGCACGATAAGAGTAACAAGAGATTGAGATTTCCTAAAACACTTTGCAGCCTCCTTTTCATTAGATGTGGTGCACTTCACGCCCATGAAAAATACTCTACTTAGTGCGGCTTTTCAGACATCCTAGGACTCGTAAACCTAGTGCTCTGATACAAAGTTTGTCACCCCGAGGCTACCCCCTGGATGCGGACACGGGACCTAGGATCACGAGTGACCCCAAGCTAACCATGCTGGCATATCATAAGCATACTAAAGATGAACTGAAAAGGTAAATATTGTGCGGAAGCTAAATCATCATGAATAATCTAAAATGATTGGGAATACCCATATACTGTCTGAATAAATGAAAACTGAGAGTTTAAACAACAACTGAAAAGTCAAACTCTAACACTATAGCTGAATCTAACTATGTCTGAAATAAGCCTCTTAACTGACTAGAAGTGCTGGGACATGCCCTAGCTAAATCTATCAAAACTGAAAGCAAAGAGAGACAATTATGTCAACCGTCCTCGAAGAATAAGGACTCACCACTGATGTTGCTGAACTGAAGGGCGAAAATTGATCTAAGCGAGATCTGGAATCTGAGAACCTAAACCTACATCACGAGAAGATGTAGTGTAGAGTATGCGTCAGTACTTGAAAGGTACTAAGCATATATGATAGAGTAAAGCTGGACAATAACATAACTGAACCAAAGCATAAGGTCTGAGCAATGATATGAGTTAAGCATGATACTAATTGAGAATACTGCACATGAAATAACTGAATGCAATGACCAAGTTTATAACATGCTGAAACTGAAATCAGACTGTAACTGATGACGTGGTCAATGCAATAGAATCTGTCTGTAAGGGAGCTACTAATAACCGACATAAAACCACATGAGCTAAATGTGGAGTCCGATGTATACGCCCGATCGAGAGGACCTAATATACTCGGCCAGAGGTATAGATGCATGCTGGCGTGATCACTAAAATGATGCCCACAGAGGGGACTTACAACCTAGGGGGCACATAGTTCTGGGACTTGAGGGTGACTGTGGTAACTAACCCTAGTCCACTCGGTATTAAGCTTCTACCAATTGATTATGTAATTAACAATTTATGACTGAATTTATGTTGTACAGTTCTGTAATAATGGATAGCTCAAAATAATGACATGCTAACTGAAATTGCAACATTAATGTGCTGATAATGAAACATTTAAATCTGAGGCATGTAGAACTGAAATATCTGACCTACCATGTATAATTCATGAACTAAAAGAACTACATAGCTAGGGTTCTGAGTTTATGCATGAATCTGGGCAAAAACGATACTACAACATGATAATTTTATTAGGAACATTAAAGTAACTAATTCATAATAATCTACTAAAATTCTATAAACTCTAGGTCTAGATAATCTGAAGGGAATCAAGAATCTGACTAATATATAGTGACCCAATGGGTGAAAGGAACCCACTAGTGAAATCCCACATACCTGGTGAAGAATTCTATGGAGAAAATCTTTCGATTTCAGGGCTGAAACTGATGAAAACCTGCTGCGTTCTTGGAACAAGGGCAGGTCGACTTCTTCAACTCTAGTCCTCTAGTTTGATCAATTATTTTGAGAAAGAATTGACTAGGGTAGGTTCTAATCAAGTTGATGGGCTAAAACTGGCCAAAACTACATAGTTTAGGGGTTAAACGACGTAGTTTAGGGGTCCAACGCATAAGGAAAAGACCAAACGACCCCTGACTTAATTGCTGTCGAGGCAAACCGATGGACCAGACCCACGGACCGCGGATCGACCAACAGTCCGTGCTGGTCAACCGTTGATCAGTGACTGGGACTGGAATCTGGGGCTTCGATCCACGGACCAGGACCACGGTCCATGGCCTGGCCTACGACCCGTAGGTCCAGTCGTGGGTCGACACTTGGCCAAAATTTTGGAGGGTTCTGGGGGAAGGGTCGCTGGTCGTGAACCACGGACCAACAGAACGGACCGTGGGTCCTCCTACGGTCCGTGGGTGGTGCCCGTTGGTGCCACTTGAAACTTCTGAAACCTTCATTTTGGTAGTTTTAGCATATGGGGTGTTACAGAGATAGAGGCTCTCCCATTAGTAGAGGCAAGGTCTGTAGCAGAAATATCATTATCCCAAACTATGTGCCCTTTTAGGATTATCTTAAATGACCTAGCTAGTGGATCCACAATATAAATTATGAATGAAGAAGTTCTACCTTGGTAAGTAGATTCTTCTTTTAGGTGTGAGGATCATGTCATATTCCATGTTATAGCTCACATAGTCTTATTGCCAGTTAATGGTAAATATACCACAAATGAACTATTTTTTCTTCAAAGATTTTATGAAAGCTTCTTAAATGGTTTTAAGTATGCATTGACCTCGTATATAATATTTTATTTCTCTTTAAAGGCTCTTATTGCATTTTACTTGGTCTTGCGTATCATGTTTAAGCTCATCATGTTGTCATGCCTATATTTTTATGCATTTCCACAAATGAGTGTGAAACGTGCCACATTTATGAATGGAGGCTACAAGGCATTTTGGAAACTTTACTTCTTTCACTACTCTAAAGTCGTGCCATCGAGTTCATCTCTATAAATGTCTTCCTCCTTACTCTTGTCAGATGATTTTTAGGATATGCCTCTTCAAAGAGATAACGAAAGATGGAATGTGGAGCCCGAGGTTCCTTAAGTGTCAGTCGATCCTTTTCCCGAGCAAGTGATTAATGTCAAATTTCGAGACTCTTTCCAAGTATTGGCTCAAGATATGACACCCCAAGCTAATAGAGAGACCATTGATCCTATGAACTCAAATGTGGGTATGGTGGTGATAAGGATGAAGGACTTCACTAGGATGAATACCCGGAGTTTCATGGGTTGAAAGTTGATGAGGATCCTCAAGAGTTTATTGACTAGATTTATAAGATAGTGGAAATTATAAGAGTTCAATGGCGGAGAAGGAGGAATTGACTGCTTATTAACTCAAAGGTGTTGCTCAGGTTTGGTTCAACTAATGGAGGGAACAGAGGGCTATTGATACGGGTCCTCTTGATTGGGATAAATTCAAATGAGCTTTTCTTGATCGTTTCTTTCCTCTTGATATGAGAGAGGCAAAGGTTCTTGAGTTTATTAATCTTCTTTAATGAAATATTAGTGTGAAGGAGTATGCTTATAAGTTTATTCAATTGGATAAGTATGCTCCAACTATGGCTGTCGATTCTAGGGAAAGGATGAGCAAGTTTGTATCAGGTGTGTCCAAAATGGTAGTCAAGTAGTGTCGTACCACCACGTTGATCAAGAAGATTGATATCTATCGTTTGATGATACATGCCAAACAAATTGAAGAGGAAAAGATATAAGAGAAATATAGGGATTCAAAGAGGGCAAGGACCAGTGATGGTGACTTTTCTCATTCTCGGTCTGGTGGACATGGTCATCCTCAATTTCGACAAAATTTTTCTGGTCAAGGTTGTTCTGATGTTCCAGCTCCTAAGTTCAATAAAGATAGATTGCCTAACCCTAAGTCTCAAAGAGGTGGTGGTAGTGGATCTTCTATTCTCTCTTGCCAAAAGTGTGGCAACAGTAACTCGAGAAAATGTTTAGCCGGTATGGATGGTGGCTTTGGTTATGGGAAAAATGGTCACAAGATGATAATTTTTCTGTTGCTTGCTAGTACTGAAGGGATTGTAGGAAAGCTCAGCCTAATTGTTCTGATTTAGGTGCTCCTCGTCAGAATAAATTCTATGCTCTTCATACTTGACAGGATCACAAGGGTTCTCCAAATCTTGTGACCGATATGTGGAAAGTCTTTCATCTTGATGTATATGCTTTTCTTGATCCGGGTGCTACCTTTTCATTTGTTTCTCCTTATGTGGCCATGAGATTTGATGTTGGTTCCAAAATCCTTTCTAATCCCCTTTTATGTCTTATGTTGGTGATTCTATTGTTGCTAAGTGAGTTTATAGAAATTTTCCTGTTTCCGTTTCTCATAGAGTCACTCATGTTGATAATGTAGAGCTTGATATGTTAGGTTTTGATATTATTCTTGGTATGGACTGACTCAACTCTTGCTATGCTTCCATAGATTGTAGGACCCAATTGGTCACATTCCAGGTTCTGAACGAACCTATTTTCGAATTGAAAGGGGGAAATTCTGCTTCTAAAGGTCACTTCATTTCTTGCCTAAAGGCTAGGAAAATGATTTCAAAGGTTTGCACTTATCATCCTTTTCAGGTTAGGGATATAGATTCTGAAACCCCTAATCTTGATTAAGTTTCGATTGTAAATGAGTTTCTAGAAATGATTCCCAATGATCTTCCAGTATTCCTCATGAAAGAAAAATAGACTTTGGTATCGACCTTCTCCCAGATTCATAGCCTATTCTATTTCTCTTACCGTATGGGCCCAACAAAATTAAGGAATCAAATGATCAGTTGAAAGATTTGTTAGATAAAGGTTTTATTAGACCGAGTATCTTTCCATAGGGTGCTCTGGTATTGTTTGTTCGAAAGAAGGATGGTTCCCTTCGAATGTGTATTGATTATCGATAATTGAATAAGGTTACCATAAGAATAAGTATCATATTCCAAGGATTGATATTTTGTTTAATCAACTCCAAGGTGCGAGTTTCTTATCCAAGATTGACCTTAGGTTGGGTTATCACCAATTCAGGGTAAAAGAAGGTGACATCCCAAAAATGGCATTTTGGACTCAGTATGGTCACTATGAGTTTTTGGTGATTTCATTTGGTTTGACTAATGCCCCAGCAACATTTATGAACTTAATGAATAGGGTCTTTAGACAATATCTTGACATGTTCATGATTGTGTTTATTGATAATATTTTGATTTACTTTTGGAGTGAGGAGGAGAATGTTGAGCATTTGAGGATTGTGTTGTGAATTCTCAAGGATCGTGAATTGTACGCTAAGTTTAGCAAATATGAGTTTTGGTTGAGGTCTGTGGATTTCCTTTTCTATACTGTCTCTGGTGAAGGTATTCAAGTTGATCCTAAGAAGACCGAGGTGATTAAGAATTGACCTAGACCTTTGTTCGCTTCAGACAATTTCTTGGGTTTGAAAATTTATTATAGAATATTGGTGAAAGGATTTTTATCTATTGCTTTACCCGTGACGACATTGACCCGAAAGAAGGTGAAATTCCTATGGTCGGAAGCTTATGAGAAAAGTTTCCAAGAGTTAAAGGACAGAATCACTTCAGCCTATATATTGAAATTACCGGAATGATCATATGATTTTGTGGTTTATTGTGATGCTTCTCAAATTGGTCTTCGTTGTGTTTTGATGAAACATGAAAAGTCATTGCTTATACTTCAAGACAATTAAAGGTGCATGAAAAGAACTATCTGACTCATGATTTGGAGTTAACAACGGTAGTATTTGCTTTAAAGATTTGGAGGAATATATTACCTATATGATGTTCATGTAGAAGTGTTTACCATAGATTGATGTATATGTTCACTCAAAATGACTTGAATCTTCGCCAAAAGAGGTGGCTTGAGTTATTGAAGGATTACAACATGAGTGTCCTTTACCATTCAGGTAAAGCAAATGTGGTGTCAAATGATCTTAGTCAACTATTGATGAATAGTGTTACTCATATTGAGGATGGTAAGAAAGAGCTAGTTCACGATGTTCATAAATTGGCCTAGTTGGGTGTTCGCTTGGTTGATTCTAATGAGGGTGGTGTGATTGTTCAAAATGGTTCAAAATTGTCTCTTGTATTTGATGTGAGGGCTAAGAAAGATCTTGATCTGGTTATGGTCAATTTGAAGAAGTCGGTTTTTAAAAAATCCATTGAGGCTTTATCTAAAGGGGTAGATGGTATCTTTCATTACCAAGGTCGGTTCCATGTTTTACATGTTGGCAAAATAAGAAATCAGATTTTGATGAAAACTTAGAGTTCTCGGTATTCTATTTACCCCGGAGCCACCAAGATGTACCGCGACTTGTAGGAGGTCTATTTGTGGAATGGAATAAAGAACGATATCATGGAATTTGTAGCTAAATGTCCTAATTGTCAACAAGTAAAAGTTGAGCATTAGAAACAAGCACTTTGGCTCAAGACATTATCATTCCTACTTGGAAATGGGAAAATTTAAATATGGATTTCATCACGAGTTTACCTCGTACCCATCATCATTTTGATTCAATTTGGGTCATTGTGGACCTAATAACAAAGTCAACGCAATTTCTTTGCGTAAAGACTTCATTTTCAGTCGAAGAACATGCCAAGCTTTATATTCGGGAAATAGTGAGATTGCATGTAGTTCCTTTATCCATTATCTATGATCATGGAACTTAGTTTACCTCTCAGTTTTGGAGTTCATTTAAAAAAGGTCTTGGTACCCAAGTGAAGCTTAGCATGGCTTTTTATCTACAGACCAATGTACAAGCTGAGCGTACTACTTAGACTTTGGAAGATATGTTGAGAGCTTGCGTGATTGACTTCAAGGGTAATTGGGATGATCATTTGCCTTTGATTGAGTTTGCTTATAATAATAGTTACCACTAGAGTATTGGATCTGTTTGAGGCTCTCTATGGTAGGAGGTCTAGGTCTCTTATTGGTTGGTTCGAAGTTTGTGAGGTTACTGTGATAGGGCTTGAGTTGGTGCATGAGGCTATGGAAAAAGTTTGGCTTATTCGTGAAAGGTTAAAAATTGCTAAAATTTGACAAAAGTATTATGTCGATGTCAAAAGAAGAGAGCTTGAATTTTATGTTGATGATTGGGTCTACTTGAAAATTTCACCCATAAAGGGTGTAATGAGATTTGGAAAGAAAATAAAGTTTAGTCCTTGATAAGTTGGCCCATATCAGATTTTGAGGCGTATTAGTAAGGTTGCTTATGAGTTAGAGTTACCTACCGACTTAGCATAGGTACATCTGGTATTTGATGTCTCTTTTTTGAAAAAGTGTGTTGGAGATCCATTGTTGAGTACCGTGTTGTTTGGTACTCACTCTTTGCTTCTACACTTGTGTAGGTTTCGAGCCCGGACCCATGTGATCTTCTACTTCTTCTTCTATCTCTGAGGCTTTCTATACATCGAGAGGTAGCTGCTTATCATTCCAGCGGACCGCTCTTGTTCATTTTACTTCATGCTTTGTTCTATTCTAGAGACAAAGACTTTTGAGACTTATACTTATCTTTCAATTCTGTATTTATATTAGTGGCTTGTACACGTGACAACCATGTTTTGGGGGATTTACTAGAATAACTAAGTTTTCTGCTCTTATGTTATTCTTGTTTTACTTTCCGCATTTCTTTCGTATCGTTGGGTAGAGACTGACTTGTCATGGTGGGTATAGACAAATGTCATCACGTCCATTTTATGATCATGATACAATGGTTAGTCCTTAGTGGTGGATCGAGTGTATCGATGCTATCTTGTTTCTCTTGTTGGGATTATTGACTATATAGCGTAGGGAAAACCTATGTTATCCAAAGAAATGGTAACGGGCGTTAAGTCAGGTCCGTTACTAAGGCCCCTATAGATGCTCCTCCTTTTTAGGCCATCATTTCTATACATTTGGCCTTTTTTCCATCATTAAGATTCCAAACTCAGTGCAAGTGTGGCATGAGAAGGAAAAGGCCATCACATCAAGTAGTCAAAAATGACAGTCACTCCCAAGTATACTACAATATTCCTCACAAATTGACTAGTTTAATGTTGAAAAAAATGAAGTCTCAGAAAAACGTCTCTTTAATCAAAAGATTCTCTTTTACATGTTTGCTTTAAAATGGCTTCCGAAACTCCTAGTTTCTG
This sequence comes from Solanum tuberosum, assembly GCF_000226075.1. Taxonomy (NCBI): domain Eukaryota; kingdom Viridiplantae; phylum Streptophyta; class Magnoliopsida; order Solanales; family Solanaceae; genus Solanum; species Solanum tuberosum. The sequence continues at coordinate 879,808 of NW_006238948.1, read as the reverse complement.
ATGAAAATATAACAGATACATGACCAGAAAATCTAAAAGAAAGTAAAAAAGAAGAAAACTAATCACCTCACAGTACATCAAGTATGGACTACATTATACAAAAATAGCTCCACCCCAAGATTTAAAACTTGTTTCATCCCACAAGTAGGGAGTCCTCCTATGCTTGCTCATCTCAAGTTAGAGTTAGCTTCATACAGCAACTGGCTCCTCAATTATTCCTTCTTTTTTGGCTTCCTCACCTAGAGTAAATCGAACAAACCTCCTAACTTTTATGTTCTCCCCAAGAGCAGCAACAGTTTGCTTTACCAAATCCTTCACAAGAACACTATCATCTTTTATGAAAGGCTGCTCCAAAAGAACAAGCTCTCCAAGTCTCTTGGAGACCCTGCCCTCAACAATCTTCTCCCTTATATTTTCAGGCTTGTTCTTAAGGTCTTCTCTCTGCATTTCCAACTCTTTTTCCTTGTTTACAGCGCTTTCTGGAATCTCATCGATAGATACATATTGCACCTGTGGGCAGGCTGCAACTTGCATTGCCAAATCATCGACCAACTCCTTAAATGTTTCACCTCTCCCGACAAAGTCGGTTTCACAATTAACTTCAATTAGCACTCCAATGCGAGAGTCATGAATGTACGAACCAATTCTCCCCTCAGCAGCAAGTCGGCTAGACTTTTTATCGGCAGTTGAAAGACCCTTCTTTCGGAGGTATTCCTGTGCCTTCTCAAGATCCCCTCCAGTTTCAGAGAGGGCTTTCTTGCAATCCATCATCCCAGCGCCAGTTTCTTCTCGCAGCTGTTTAACCAAAGTGGCTGAAACTGCTGCTTTCGGAGGCCTGCATTAGAATCCATAAACAGAAATTAACAGTGAGAAATAAAACAATATACGAGTTTTGGGGTTGGAAACAGTTTAGGATAAAATATTGGCATGGAGTAGCACAGTAAGATGAGAAAGACAGAGTCTTCTGATAGTTATTTCAGATTAGCTCTTCCGTAATGATGTTGGAACCAGATTTTATTTGAAAATAAATGCAGTGAATCGTGTACTTAGGTTTAGAAGATTGTATAAGCAGTTTTTGAGTCTAAAGATGGCAGAAAACTAAAACTATCATTTAATAATGAGAAGTTGAGTAACAACAATAAACAAATTGAAAATTAAAGTAATAAAAACTATATATTTGACATGTCATGGAATGCCCTGCTGCCACATTTCTGGTTGTTCAGCGTTTGAAGAAACACAATATATTGGTAGGAAGTAATTATCAAGAAATTAGAAACTTACTCAACAGTAGTCTCCTTGGCTTCAACAGCTGGTTGCTCTTTTCCTGGCGAGGAGACAGGTTTAGCTGCTGTTTGAGCAGCCACCTCTGCAGCAAAGTCTTGGCTCTTCTTTTCAAGACCTTCTCCCAGGTTGTATCTCACAAATCTCTTCACTTTGATGTTTTCACCAATCGTTGAAATTGTCTGCTTGATCAAGTCCTTTACGATCATCTTATCATTCTTGATGTAAGGCTGCTCCAGTAATGCCAGATCTTCAAGCCTCTTATTTATCCGCCCATCAACGATCTTGGATCTGATCTGCTCAGGTTTTGATAATAGGTCTTCCTTCTGCATTTCGATTTCTCTTTCCTTGTTGATGATCTCCGCTGGCACATCTTCTGGAACAAGATACTGCACTTGAGGGTATGCAGCCACTTGCATGGCCAAGTCATCAACTAATTCCTTGAAAATGTCACCACGCGATACAAAATCTGTTTCACAGTTAACCTCTACCAGGACACCGATTCTGCTATCATGGATGTATGATCCAATTCTGCCTTCAGCTGTAGCTCTACTTGATTTCTTATCAGCACTTGCCAACCCCTTTTTCCTGAGATACTCCTGCGCTTTAACAATGTCACCTGCAGTTTCTGTAAGAGCCTTCTTGCAGTCCATCATTCCTGCTCCTGTCTCTTCACGCAATTGTTTCACAAGAACAGGTGAAATAGCTGTAGCATACCACAGAAGACAGGATTTAGTGACCAGACATGAATTTGAAAGTTCTTGTTTCAATACAAAAGAACCATCTAATACTTCGATGAATGACAATTAACATAGACATATCAAGGAATAATATAGCCATCCTCTTTGTTTCAGTTCATCTGAATTCACATTACAAAGAGATAGCTTGGCAGAATCAGTCAAATAGACCAACAAAAAGAAGGTCAAGATATAAGGAAAGCAGAGGAAGTTGGATATTGCACAACATAATAGAGTTTCTGAAAGTAACTGGCCCCATTAATAAATTATAGATGGACTGAAAGGGGTAGTGTCAGGAAGAAACAAATAGGTTAAATTTTACAACACTACAGATTTCAGTTATAAAGGCAAACTAGGATACATTCAGATTTTGACAGCCATTAACGTTAACTATAGAGGAACATGGGCAATGAGAATTCATATGCCAACCCTGACTCGCTAGGGATTAAGGCTACAAGTAGTAGCTGTTATTGTTTGGATAAGCTATTTAATGAATTAGATCTCTACTAAAGATTTGATGAGCAGGTATATATGTTTTGGCACAAATCTCGTCATTTCATTATTCTCCCAAAATTGAATGATGAAGGCATTAGAACAAGCAGATTTTTAACATTGCTCAGATGAATTATCTGGGATCAAATTAAGATATATGTTTACAATAGATTTTATATTAGTAAGACCACCCAAGGGTCTGACCTAGTGGTCAATGAAGTGGCTTGAGAACCATGAGGTCGCAGGTTCAATGCCCAGGGGAGGCAAAAAACACTAGGTGGTTTCTTCCTATTTGCCCAAACTGTGGTGGATAGAGTTACCCAGTCACTGTGATGGTGGGAGGTAGTAGATATCCTGTGGATTAGTTGAGTTGTGTTTCTTCCTATTTGCCCAAACTGTGGTGGATACCCAGTCACTGTGCTGGTGGGAGGTAACAGATATCCTGTGGATTAGTCGAGTTGTGCACAAGCTAGGTTGGACACCACAACCATATAAAAAAAAGAGATCTATAAGTACCAGGTAGGTAGAGAGAAAAATTCTCTTCAATTTGAAGTCTCCTTCATCACAAACTTTAAATGCCATGAAAATCCTGATAAGAAAATGATGTTCACCACCTCAAAGATTTAATGATCAAAGAAACAATTACATCCAGCAGCTTTTTATAACCAGAACTAAACTCTGATTCACAGTTTCAGTGACACATTTGCATGCAGTCTGGTGTAAATGTGTAAAAAGTTAATATCCTCTAATGCAACTTCTTTCTCCAAGTAGGTAAATGACGCACCACCCAGCCCCCACCCCTCAAAAAAAAAAGAAAAGAAAAACACAACAAGCTTCTAAATCTTTAGAGTACAGTTATTCTTCACTCAGCGATGAAATTTTCACATCCTACCAACTAAGGGTGTACAAGTCAAACCGTAAAGTCAAACCGAACCGACGAACCAAATCAAACCGATTTGTGGTTTGGTTTGGTTGGTTTGGCGGTTGAAAAAAATAACCGACCACTCTTGGTATGGTTTGGTATTAAAAGAAAAAAGAGTCAAATCGAACCCAAACCAAACCGACATAATATAAATATATAATTTTATTTTATTTATAGATAAAAAATATTATTTATAATCTACTTTGTTAATATATTTTTAGTTAGTTTATAGTTTTCAATGTTTATATATTTTATTTCAAATTTGGGCTTGTAAAATTT